>NC_066583.1:109949100-110194732 GCF_024323335.1 Lathyrus oleraceus
CATCCGGGTAAAGCAAACGTAGTGGCTGATGCATTGAGTCGGAAATCATTACATATGTCTATGCTAATGGTTAAGGAATTGGATTTAATTGAGCAGTTTAGAGACTTGAGCTTGGTGTGTGAGAGTACTCACAACAGTGTTAAATTGGGCATGTTGAAGTTAACAAGTGGTATTCTGGATGAGATCAGAGAGGGTCAGAAATCGGATGTGCTTTTGGTTGATAAGTTGACTCTAGTGAGTCAAGGTCAAGGTGGCGAATTCAGAATTGATGAGACTGGTATTTTGAAATTTGGTAGTCGGGTGTGTGTTCCGGATGTTACAGAACTTAAGAAGAGTATTCTTGAGGAAGGACATCGTAGTGGGTTGAGTATTCACCCTGGAGCTACGAAGATGTATCATGATTTGAAAAGGTTATTTTGGTGGCCGGGAATGAAAAGAGAAATTGCAAGTTTTGTGTATTCCTGTTTGACTTGTCAGAAGTCGAAGATTGAGCATCAGAAGCCGTCTGGGCTAATGCAACCGTTGGCTATTCCAGAGTGGAAGTGGGATAGTATCAGTATGGACTTTGTTTCTGGTTTACCGAGAACAAGTAAGAATTTTGAGGCTATTTGGGTGATTGTTGATAGATTGACGAAGTCGGCTCGTTTCATTCCGATCAGAATGGATTATCCGTTAGAGAAATTGGCTGAGTTGTATATTGAGAAGATTGTAAGTCTGCATGGTATTCCGTCGAGTATTGTTTCGGACAGAGATCCTAGGTTTACATCGAAATTCTGGGAAGGTTTGCAGAAGGCTTTGGGAACTAAGTTGAGATTGAGTTCTGCATATCATCCGCAGACTGATGGTCAGACTGAGAGGACGATTCAGTCACTAGAGGATCTTTTGAGAGCTTGCGTTTTGGAAAAGGGAGGTGCTTGGGATTGTTATTTACCTTTGATTGAGTTTACCTACAACAATAGTTTTCATTCGAGCATTGGTATGGCGCCGTTTGAAGCTTTGTATGGTAGGAGATGTCGGACACCTTTGTGTTGGTATGAGTCCGGTGAGAGTGCTGTAGTTGGACCGGAGATTGTTCAACAAACTACGGAAAAGATTAAGATGATTCAGGAGAAGATGAGAATTGCTCAGAGTCGTCAGAAGAGTTATCATGATAAGAGGAGGAAGTCACTTGAGTTCCGAGAGGGAGATCACGTGTTTCTTCGTGTTACTCCGATAACTGGGGTTGGTCGAGCTTTGAAGTCAAAGAAGTTGACACCTCGATTTATTGGTCCTTATCAGATTTTGGAGAGGATAGGAGAGGTAGCCTATCGTATCGCTTTACCGCCGTCACTTGCGAATTTGCATGAGGTTTTTCATGTGTCTCAGTTGAGGAGGTATATTCATGATCCGTCGCATGTGATCCAAGTAGATGATGTACAGGTGAGAGATAACCTGACTGTTGAAACATCGCCTATGAGGATTGAGGATCGAGAGTTGAAGCAGTTGCGGGGTAAAGAGATTGCCTTAGTGAAGGTAGCTTGGGGAGGACCAGCAGGTGGCAATGTGACTTGGGAGCTGGAGAGTCAGATGAAGGAGTTTTATCCAGAGTTATTTGCTTGAGGTATGTTTTCGAGGACGAAAACTCTTTTAGTGGGGGAGAGTTGTAACACCCCAAATAAAGAAAAAGAATTATTTAATTAAGTTGATAATATATTATTAATTTAATTAAATAAATTGGATTATTGGATTATTATTATTATTATTAATTATTTTAGAATAATAATATTTGGAAAATATATAAGTGGGAATAAGGAAAGGGTTTCATATTTTTGGAACAGAAGAGTTTTTCACGTGAAAAGTTGAGAAGCTGCAGAGAAGAGGAAAAGGGCAAAAAGCTGTAGAGCAAAGGTTGAAGAACGGAAAAGCTAAAGCTTGGAGATTTGCCGGATTATCTCAGGTAAGGGGGGTTTATCGTCGTTTAATGGGTATTATAGATTAACATGTCATGGGTAGTGAGAAGCCGTTGATGTAACCCTAATTGGGACTGTTTATGCTGAAATTGACGTTGAATAAACCGTGTTAAAAACTGTAAATTGAATTGATAGTTGTGTGAGTCGTAGATGTTAGACTATGGCACGAATCCCGATGGAAAAACTTGATTCGGTACTACTAAATTACAGACAATTTAGGTTTTCTTAGAAAGGGTTTAGATGCGGAAGCGGCCGGAAAACCTGATCTGCGTGAAGCTAACAGAGCTTTGGAATAACTCAGAAAAACTGAGTCTGCGCGCGAGCGGTCGACCATAGGGTCGGCGTGCGCTGACCCGTGGGGTATGCGCCGACTGCATGCGTCGACGCAAGG
The DNA here is from genome assembly GCF_024323335.1 of Lathyrus oleraceus. Classification (NCBI taxonomy): domain Eukaryota; kingdom Viridiplantae; phylum Streptophyta; class Magnoliopsida; order Fabales; family Fabaceae; genus Lathyrus; species Lathyrus oleraceus. Next base: position 109,951,441 of record NC_066583.1, read on the forward strand.
CATTTTGGCGCCGACCCGTGAGTGAAGCGTCGACCCCATGCGTCGACGCAAGGGGCCTTTGCGCCGACTCTCTCCAGTTGAGCAGAGTCTTTGCAGTATGGAAAAATAGTTGATTTTATGTTGTGAATGCAATTGGTAGCTGGCCTATTGTAGTTAATTTCGATGAATGAATTTGTTGAGTTTATGTTGTGAAATATTGATGCAAATATGTTGAAAAGCTGATTTTAAGTTGTTTGTTGAAGATATTAAGTTGTAGGCTGATGAGCCAAAGTTGAATTTAAGTCGCTTTGTCGAGAAATACTGAGTAGTAGGCTGATGAGCCAACGTTGATTTTAAGTTGTTGTTGTTGAAAAAGCTGTTGTGTTGCTGTTGCTATTATGTTGTTAAAGTTGCAAGTCGTACATGCCATATACATTCATATGCATTAAGTCGGAGCTTTGTCTCACACCACGTTGGCCTGGATTGGCAAAATTATGGAGCTTTGTCTCACACCACGTTGGCCTGGATTGGCAAAATTATGGAGCTTTGTCTCACACCACGTTGGCCTGGATTGGCAAAATTATGGAGCTTTGTCTCACACCACGTTGGCCTGGATTGGCAAAATTATGGGGCTTTTGCTCACACCACGTTGGCCTGGATTGGCAAAAATTTTAAGTTGAAAGTTGAAGGCTTATGCCTTGATGCCCACTAAACTGGCAATGATTTTAAGTTGGGAGTTTTACTCCAAATGGTACCACATGCATAAAGAGTCGAGTCTCATCGAGTTGCATTTTATGTTGTTATTGAGTTGCATTTTATGTTGTTATGAAGTTGTATTGACGTTGTGATTGAGTACGATATTTTAGTTGATATGCCGTAAATGACCGCAGGATATAATTAGGGTGATTTAACGTGTAGAATTACTTAACATAACATGATAAATTATAATATTTGTTATATCGATTGAGGAACTCACCCTTACAACTATATTTTTCAGGTAACGAGCAGTGAGTCGAATAGAAGCTAGTGCTTGAAGTCTAGTGTGGTTAGAGGGTCATGCTCTGATAGATGTAACATCGGGACGGGATGTTTGAATCGTTGAATAAATGTTAATTTTGATGAATTACAGATGTTGAAGTATTTTATCCGCTGCGTATTGTTAAAGAAGTTTTATGTTGAATAAAATTGAGCATGACTGATTCTATGTTGAATTTTGTGAAGAAGTTGTTATGTGACACCCTTGAGTTGCAACATTTACTCTGATATGTATGATTTAATTGTTGTTGTTTTAATTAAATATTTGAGGTATTTAGAAGGGTGTTACAAAGCGCTTCAAGATGGACACTGCCTATTACCGCAAGATCAGCCAAGCATTGTATGTAATTTGTATCAGACTTGATGTATGACTCTCGCACATATGGCGCCCTCTTGATATGCAATGGTTATTTTCATTCAGTGATCCATCTTTAAGCTTTATTTGCTTTCCTGTATGCACTCACACAGCACACACATGGTTGGGGGGTATCTTTGCTAAATCATATATCTCTGATCTGTGTGATGAAATTAAATGATGAATGTCGGAATATTGCTGCCGGATTACTATCTGTCTCGATGAAGCCGGGATCGAAAGACAGAGTGTTCCTCATGTGGATAGACATTGCATTCATGCATAATCATAATAACTTGTTTTCTATTTTGCAGGTGTCGATTTCTAACGTACTTGGTTGTTTCAAGAATCATTGCTCGTGCGCGTAGAGTCATTCCCTTGCACACAACCCGTCCGCACCGTTATTTTACTAGACGCAACACACCAAGGCTGATGGATCTACCCAATACGGATGTTCTCGAGCTGAAGGAGAAGATGAATGAATTGATCAATATCATGCAAGGGTTTGACGTCGGGCAGAAAGCACTTGCTGATAAAGTAGAGAAGCTCGAGCGGGCTTCAGCTGCCAACAGTGGTGTCAATCTAGAGGGTGTCTCTAACCATGGCCTTGGTGGTTCCAGGGATGGAAGAGATCTTGGAAAGAGGACAACCGTTGGTGTAGTGACTAACAATGCGGGTGGTTTCGGTGCTGCCACAAGCGGTAGACCAGGTCTGGTGGGCAACAATTTGAAGGACAGTCTGTTTCCTCTTTTCTTTGGGGCTGAGGAGGATAGAGAGGAGGACAGGGAAGCAGATCAATTCTCTATGCTGAATGAGCCATTTGGTCAGTATGGTGTCCAGCCGCCAAATAAAGAGATTCAGTTGCTGGCAAAGAAGATCAGAGCTTTAGAAAGCCATGCTACTCCGGGGTTTGTTAACATGTCAAATATGGGGCTAGTCGAGGGGATTGTGATCCCGCAAAAGTTCAAGGCGCCTGCATTTGACAGATACAATGGGAGTTCCTGCCCGGAAACTCATCTTCAGGCCTTCGTCCGCAAGATCTCTGCGTATACGATGGATCAGAAGCTGTGGATGTACTTCTTCCAAGACAGTCTGTCTGGAGGATCCTTGGAATGGTACACCAAGCTGAAATCTTCTGACATCAAGAGCTGGCAAGATTTGGGTGATGCATTCTTTAAACAATACCAGTTCAACGCTGACATGGCTTCTCGTCGTACCCAGCTGTAGGGTATGTCTCAGAAGCCTAATGAGGGGTTTAAAGAGTATGCACAGAGGTGGAGGGAGTTGGCTGCCAGAGTTCAACCTCCCTTGGTGGACCGAGAGATGTCAGATCTGTTCATGGGTACCCTTCAGGGGACATTTGCTGAGAGGATGGTTGGTTGCCCGGTTACTAATTTTGCCGATATTGTGGTGGCCGGGGAAAGAATAGAGAGTTGGTTGAAGCTGGGGAAAATCCAGGGTAATGCTTCGTCGTCTGGTTCGAAGAAGCCCTTTTGAAATGGTCAGAGGAAAAAGGAGGGTGACACCAGTGCAGTGTATGCACAGAGGGGACAGAGTAGGGATCGTTACTACCAGCACACTGCTGCGGTAACTATTCCTGCTGATAATCAGCCTGCACAACAACAACAACAACCGCAACAACAAAGACAACTGTTTCAGCAGAGACCACAGAGGGCTGGGTATCAGGTGCGAGGACGAATGAATGATCGTCAGTTTGATAGACCACCTGTGACCTATTCTTTCTTGCTGAAAAAGTTGAAAGACTTGGGGTTGGTACAACTGAGAACTTCGGCTCCTTTGAGACCTGATCAGAGGCCAGCCAGTTTTGACGAGAACGCCAAGTGTGAGTTTCACTCTGGTGCACCTAGACACAACATAGAAAATTGCAAAGCTTTTAAGCATGTGGTCCAGGACTTGGTGGATTCCAAAGCTATCAACTTTGCTCCATCTCCAAATGTGAATGCTAATCCCATGCTCGCGCATGGTCAAATGGGGGTGAATGCAATCTCTGATGAGGGCCGAATTGGGATGTTGTGTGTTGGTCAGTTGAGGACTCCATTGGCTGAGGTCAAAAGACAATTGTTGAAGAATGGGGTCTTTCCGGGCTGTAATGACTGTTGTGCTGCATGCACTGTTACTCCTGATGGGTGTATATCATTGAGGGAGGTTTTCCAGAGGCTGATGGACGAGGGAAGTCTCAGGTTTGAGAAGACTGATTCGGGGAAGGAAGATGTCTCCACCATAACTATCTATTTTGACCCGGTTGATTTGTCAACGCTTGCCGATGCGGCTCCAGTTACTATCACGGTACCTGGGCCAATTCCTTATGACAAAGATGATGTCGTGTCGTGGCATTATGGTGGGGAGGTGTATTGTAATGGGGAGAAGTTGGAGGATCAGATTGCGAATGAAACCACCGTTTCAAAGGTGGATAATGTCGGACCCAGTGGTTTCACTCGTAGTGGAAGGTTATTTGCCCCTGATGCTTTGAGAAGTGGGGAAGGAGAAAAAGAAAAGAAAGAAAAGGCCGAGGCTTTAGCCAGGGCAAGAGGAAAACAAGTGGTGAATGAAGGTACTCATGTGGTGACACCGGCGCCTGGTGGGTCGGAGAAAGAACTTGATGATGAGGCCGAAGAATTTTTGAGAATCATCAAGAAGTCAGAGTACAAACTTATTGACCATCTGCAACAAACCCCATCCAAGATCTCAATTCTGTCGTTATTGTTGAGCTCCGAGGGGCATAGAGAGGCTTTGCTGAAGATTCTGAAGAGAGCCTATGTTCCTCAAGAGATAACGATTAATCAGTTGGAGACGGTGGTATCTAATGTCAATGCCAGTCATGGGCTGGGTTTCACTGATCTTGATCTAACTGTGGATGGGAGGAATCATAATCGGGCTTTACACATAGCTATGGAATGTAAAGGGGCTGTGCTTTCACATGTGTTGGTTGATACCGACTCCTCTTTAAATGTGTTTCCGAAGAAAGCCCTGGCGAAGCTGGATTGTGATGGTTTAGTGCTGAGGCCCACTGACCTGATAGTAAGGGCTTTTGATGGTTCTAAGAGGGAAGTGTTCGGTGAAGTGGAGCTCCCGGTGAAGATCGGGCCAGAGGTGTTCAAGTCGGTATTCTATGTCATGGATATTCAGCCGGCATACAGTTGCCTGTTGGGTCGCCCATGGATTCATGCTGCTGGGGCAGTGACTTCGACTTTGCACCAGAAACTGAAGTATATCTGGGACGGGCAGGTCATCACCGTTTGCGGAGAGGAGGATATCTTCGTTAGCCACCTATCATCGTTCAAATACGTGGAAATGGACGGTGAGATATGGGAAACGCCGAGTCAAGCATTCGAAACCGTCAAGCTAGAGAATGCTCTTTTTGCCAAAGAAGAGGAGAAACCATCCATTTCTTCGTATAAGCAGGCCGCTGAGGTGGTGAAGAGTGGAGAAGCTCCTGGTTGGGGAAAAATGATGGACATCGCCGCTAAGAAAGATCGATTCGGAGTGGGTTATCAGCCGGGCCGAGGCTCGTCAGGGCAAGGCAGAGGACGTCGTCCATCGTTCACATTCACCAGTGCTGGAATGCTGGATCCATGTCACATCTGTATGGTGGATGAAGAGATTGACAGTGATTGCGAGATGGATCGATGGATAAAGCCGTGCGCACCAGGGATGGAAGTCCAGAACTGGAAGGCTGAAAAGATCATCACTGTCACTCTACTTGAAGAGTAATATTTTTCTGTTTTCAATTTTATTTGCATGGAAGCCATACGTTTTGCCTGAAACGTAATGGTTCATTGTAAGGGCCACCTCATGTTTCATTTTGCAAAATTTGCATCATAAATAAAAGGACGTTTTTCAATTAAAAGCGGTGTTCCCTGTTTTTCATTTATTTTTGCAGTTTAAAAAAACAAAGATAAAAATGGCAATGCTTTCATTTTCCTTTTCAATTTGTCTCGCTCCGGTTCTAAAGCAATGCATGAATCAACATTCATGCAGATGCGATTTCTCGCCGGATCTCATTGATAACAATCCTGTTACACCCTCATATGACTTCGACAATCCGATCTATCATGCCGAAGAAGAAGGCGAAGAAGATTGTGAACTACCGGGGGAATTAGCCAGGTTGTTGAAACAAGAGGAGAAGGTGATTCAGCCGCACGAGGAGCAAGTTGAGATAGTGAATCTGGGTACCAACGAGGTCAAAAAAGAAGTGAAAATCGGGGCCGCTTTGGAGGAAAGTGTTAAGAGCAGAATGGTGGCATTGTTGAAAGAGTATGTCGACATCTTCGCCTGGTCTTATCAAGATATGCCAGGGTTGGATACCGATATTGTTGTGCACTAGCTACCGTTGAGAGCAGATTGTCCTCCAGTGAAGCAGAAGTTGCGCAGAACTCGACCTGAGATGGCCATGAAAATTAAAGAGGAAGTGCAGAAACAGTGGGATGCTGGTTTCCTAGCTGTCACTAATTATCCACCTTGGGTCGCGAATATTGTTCCAGTCCCGAAGAAAGATGGGAAGGTGAGAATGTGTGTGGACTACCGGGATTTGAACAGAGCTAGCCCGAAGGATGATTTTCCATTACCTCACATTGATGTGTTGGTAGATAATACAGCTCAATTCTCGGTGTTTTCCTTCATGGATGGCTTTTCTGGCTATAATCAAATCAAAATGTCGCCAGATGATATGGAGAAAACAATGTTCATCACACCGTGGGGCACTTTCTGTTATAAGGTGATGCCGTTTGGTCTCAAGAACACCGGTGCAACTTATCAGAGGGCTATGGTGACTTTGTTTCATGATATGATTCATCATGAAATCGAATGCTATGTTGATGACATGATAGCAAAGTCCCAGAAAGAAGAGGGGCATTTGGTAGATCTGGCCAAGTTGTTTGACCGGCTGAGACAGTTCAGACTGAGTTTGAATCCGAACAAGTGCACTTTCGGAGTGCGGTCCGGTAAATTGCTGGGGTTCATTGTGAGTGAAAAAGGAATCGAGGTTGATCCTGCTAAAGTAAAAGCAATAAGAGAAATGCCTGAACCGAGAACGGAGAAGGAGGTTCATGGTTTCTTAGGTAGATTGAACTACATTTCACGGTTCATATCTCATCTAACAGCCACGTGTGAACCGATATTCAAGTTGTTGAGAAAAGATCAAACGGTCAGGTGGAATGATGATTTCCAAGCGGCGTTTGAAAAGATAAAAGAATATTTGCAGGAGCCTCCGATTCTGATGCCTCCTGTGGAGGGACGACCGTTAATTCTGTACTTGACAGTCCTCGAGGGGTCTATGGGGTGTGTATTGGGGCAGTATGACGAGTCTGGTCGAAAAGAGCATGCCATATACTACCTTAGCAAAAAGTTTACCGACTGTGAAACAAGATATTCACTGCTCGAGAAAACTTGTTGTGCTTTGGTCTGGGCTGCTCGCCGACTGAGACAGTATATGCTAGTTCATACCACTTTATTGATTTCCAAGATGGATCCAATCAAGTACATTTTTGAGAAGCCAGCATTGATCGGACGGGTTGCGAGGTGGCAAATGATTTTGACTGAATATGATATACACTATACCTCTCAGAAAGCAATCAAGGGGAGTGTATTGTCTGATTACCTCGCCCAGCAACCTATTGAGGATTATCAACCGATGAAGTTTGAATTCCCTGATGAGGACATCATGTTTCTCAAATCGAAAGATTGTGAGGAACCGATCCTGGAGGAGGGGCCTGACCCTGAATCCGAATGGATTCTGATGTTTGATGGGGCCGTTAACGTGAATGGTAGCGGTGTTGGTGCTATTTTGGTTACGCCGAAAGGATTCCATATTCCTTTTGCTGCCCGGCTAACATTTGAGTGCACTAACAACATGGCTGAATACGAAGCTTGTATCCTGGGGATTGAAGAGGCGATTGATTTGAGGATCAAGAACCTTGTCATATATGGAGATTCAGCTCTGGTTGTGAATCAGGTTAACGGAAAGTGGTATACGCATCAGTCTCACTTAGTTCTATACCGGGATTATACAAGGAGATTGTTGACGTTTTTCACCAAGGTGGTATTGCATCATGTGCCTAGAAAGGAGAATCCGTTGGTAGATGCTTTGGCTACTCTGGCCGCCTTGATTAAGGTGTAGTGGTGGAATCAGTTCCCCAGTGTTGAGGTGGGACGTCTGGATAGACCGGCTTATGTATTTGTTGTTGCCACAGCACCTGACGATGAGAAGCCGTGGTATTACGATATCAAGCGATATCTGGAGACTCAAGAGTATCCTGAGGGAGCATCCAAGAAGGACCGAAAGACTCTGCGGAGGTTGGCCATGGTGTTCTACTTGAATAAGGATGGGGTTTTGTGCAAGAGGAATTTCGATTGGGTTTTGCTCAGATGCGTTGATGATAAAGAAGCAAGCCAGTTGATGAAAGAGGTCCACGAGGGGTCGTTCGGTACCCATGCCAGTGGGAATGCAATGGTGAAGAAGCTGCTGAGGGCAGGTTATTATTGGATGACAATGGAGGCCCAGTGTTTCAATTTCGTGCGGAAGTGTCATAAATGCCAGATTTATGCTGACAAGGTGCACGTGCCTCCAAATCCGTTGAGTTTGATGTCGTCTCCGTAGCCGTTTGCTATGTGGGGCATCGATATGATTGGGAAGATTGAGCCTACGGCTTCGAACGGGCACCGGTTCATATTGGTGGCTATTGATTACTTCACCAAGTGGGTGGAAGCAGCCTCTTATACGAACGTGACAAAGCAGGTTGTCGCCAGATTTCTGAAAAGAGACATCATTTGCAGATATGGGGTTCCCGAGAGAATCATTACTGATAATGGTTCTAATTTGAACAACAAGATGATGGCAGAACTGTGTCGGGATTTCAAGATCGAGCATCACAATTCTTCTCCTTATCGTCCGAAGATGAATGGGGCGGTTGAGGCAGCCAATAAGAATATTAAGAAGATTGTGCAGAAGATGGTCGTGACCTATAAAGATTGGCATGAGATGTTGCCATTTGCATTGCATGGGTATCGAACTTCGGTGCGTACTTCTACTGGGGCAACACCTTTCTCGTTGGTATATGGAATGGAAGCGGTGCTACCGATTGAGGTTCAAATTCCCTCTTTGAGAGTCCTGATGGACGTGAAGTTGCAAGAGGCTGAATGGGTAAGAACTCGGTATGAAGAGTTGAGCCTGATTGAGGAAAAGAGGCTGGCGGCCATCTGTCATGGGCAGTTGTACCAGCAGCGGATGAAGCGTGCTTTTGACCGAAAGGTACGACCTCGTGTGTATCATGTAGGAGATCTGGTGCTGAAAAGGATCATTCCTCCTCAAAACGATCGTAGGGGCAAGTGGACACCCAATTATGAAGGTCCGTTCGTGGCCAAGAAGGTTTTCTCTGGCGGAGCCTTGTTGTTAACGACCATGGATGGCGAGGATTTTCCATCCCCTGTGAATGCGGACACAGTTAAAAAATACTTCGTATAAAGAGACCCGCTGGACGTGAAGAATAAAATAGTCCAGGCAAAAAAGGGCATCCCGGCGAACCAAAAAAAAATGATGATGAAAAGGTTCGGGCAAAAATTAGGGATAAAAAGAAAAATGTACACCCGGCAAGTCGAAAACACCACAAGGGCGGCTTGGGCAAAAAAGGGTATCTCGGTGGACTGAAAACCCGAAAGGGCGGTCCAGGCAAAAGAGGGATTGAAACGAACAATTGCGTCTGGTATGATCGTTTGTACTTTGGATATGACCTGGATAATCCTCGGTAGGGATCAATCGGAAGCGTCTTGTTCAGAAGGCAGAAAGCACGGAGAGTCTGAGGACATATGGGGTGTAACCGAGTTGGAACTCGATGAGATCACGGTTTCACATTGCCATTAGGATAGATTTTCCTTTTGTGCGCGATTACCTCTTTTCAGGAATTGCTTCCTTTGTATTGCTCAATTTGAGCCACACCTTTTCAATCAATAAAATGCATATTCAGTCAAATAATTTTGTTTTTGTTTTCATAACCGCTTTGATTGCAAAAACATCCAATTGTTTTTGATAAAGAATCTTTGCATTTTAAGACATACAGGTCCCTTCTAATGCATGTTTATAAGATTGAAAACTTGAAATCTTATTCGGAAGGTTGAGTGACTCAAGTGTTGAATCTCGACACGCCTGGGGCACGTTTTTATCTAACGATCTCTTTTGCAGATGCTGTTAGGTATTTTCACTCACTTGCAGGTTGTGATGTGGAAGCTTTTGACGAAAGATCCCCGCGGAGTCCGATCAGGGACGAATGAATGGAAGAATGGTGGAAAGACGACGAGAGACGTACGCCGATCCTGGATATTAATCAAGAAGACTCTTCAAAGTCTGAAGATTAGAAGGTTTGTACCAATCTAAGGAGTTCGCTCTCCGTAGGGTACGGAGCAATCGAGAATACAAGGTGATGAATCAGAAAAGTCCAGACAAGTCTGGGAGTTCTCAAAATTGGAAAGTTGACATTGGATTTGGATGTTGAATACCGAGGTTCGACGAGTCGATGGGTGTTCTGCGTCGGACTTTCCTTGTTTCCCCAAGCAGAGTTGGGATTGTTACCTCCTTAGCAGATTCAAGGTCTGTGTTTTCCCTAGTAGGGTCGGGATGGTTATCTCCCCAGCAGGTTTTAGATCGGTGTTTCCTCAGCAGCCAGGCCCGAAGGTTGCTGTTTCCCAGCGGAGGTATCTGTTGGTAGTGGTTTCTCCAAGCAGAGTCGGGATTGTTATATCCCCAGCAAGTCAAAGACCGTTGATTCCCCACTGAGTGCGTTGGTGGTTCTTTCCCCAGCGATGTCCCCAAGCGGATCGGATGCAGAAGAGGTTATCCTGGGTGAGGGTGACCTATTCCCCAGCAGCGTTATTCCCAAGCAGGGTGGAGATCGGAGTGTTGGCGAGTTCCTCAGCAGAGTGCCTCAAGCTCCCCAGGAGAGTCCCTTGAAGGGGATACCTTTTATGCATTCATCATATAGATAAGCATAGCATATTGCATAATAAATCGCGTAGCATTTCCATGACTATGGAGCATTACGCTGAAAAAGTCATGCATCATCATTGCAAGCATAAGCTAGACTCAAGCCGTGGTTACCGTTTGAGATTTGGTTTTGTTAGTGGGTGAAGATGCTATTCAAACCATGGTTACCGTTTGAGGAGTGGTTTTGCTAGTTGGAAAATCAGCAGCATTGCAAGCATCAGTTACTCGAGCCGTGGTTACTGCTTGAGATCTGGTTTCGCCGGATGGTGAAGATGTTACTCTGAGGAGTTTAGCATCATGGCGTTGGAGTAATAATGTCCCCCAGTAGTGCGATACTGGAGGGGATTTCTGTCGTGCAAGATAGAAGTTGGAAGATGTTACTCTGAGGAGTTTAGCATCATGGCGTTGGAGTAATAATGTTCCCCAGTAGTGCGATATTGGAGGAAATTTTTCTATCGGACGGAGATGGAAATAAAATCAAAGAACGTTACGCGATCAGCACGAAAATCGAAGAATGGAGAAAGGGAAATGTTGCGGCATTTTCTGGAGAACGGGGTTCAAATGGAGAAAGGGAATTGTTGCGGCATTTTCTGGAGAACGGGGTTCAAATGGAGATTGGAGTTGAAGATTATATCCGGGATGAGGTCCTCAGGATTATCTTCTGATCATGTGTCACCTTAGACTTTGGCTGAGGCCGACAGAAGTCGTTATGGGTGTCTTCTGAGGAAGAGATGCACATGCTACCTTCCTTTCGTGAAGGTGTACCCTCTGATATGTCGCCATCAGAGTGGTGTTTTGGTGTTATTTCCGACGTTGCCAGCGGAATTATCACAAGAAAGTGGAGAGCGGGGTTCAAATGGAGAAAGGGAAATGTTGCGGCATTTTCTGGAGAGCGGGGTCCAAATGGAGAAAAGGAAGTGTTAAGGCATTTTCTGGAGAACGGGGTCCAAATGGAGAAAGGGAGACACGGTGTGTTTTCTGGAGAGCGGGGTTCACAATGGCGATCGCGAGTTATCGTCAGGCGACTGGGGTTCAAAATGGAGAGCGGGGTTCATTATTTGGCAAACAAGACTACTATGAAGTTGTCGGGGTTCAACTGCGGTGATCCGGGATCATTCGCGCGAAAGAAAATATTTGTTCGGGGTTCAAGAAAGCGAAAAAGAGTATCAGTCAGAAAGTTCCGGGGTTCAAGGAAAAAAAAGTAATAATAATCCCCAGTGGATATGTGGTGTTCAGGCCATGGTTAGTCCTGTGTTACCATTTATTTTGGTATTCAGGTCAACGTTTTCTTTTCGGTGTTCAGGCCGACTTTCTCCTTACCAGATGGATTCTTCTTTTCAAGATTGCTTCTTCGCCGATTCTGACAGGCATTATTAATTATTTTCCCATCAGAGTGCAAATTGTTCGTCTGTTCTTGGTATTCAATCACTCTTCACCCTGATCATCTGAAAGCCGAGGCTATTCATATCGACAGGTTCACAGTGGATTGAATAGGGGCAGCTGTAACACCTCAAAATTTGCCCTCCTCTCTTGGGACTAGCTTAGCATATTGCATTTCATCTTTTAGGGCATTAGGTATTACATCTTTGCATATCATGTGGAAATAATGAGCAAGTCATCCTCCTAGGTCTTTCTCAGAAGATGGAGAGGTTAAAAGATTCAAGCTTGAGGGTCTCATGAATTGATCACTAATCATCTGAGGGTTTGTGCTTCAATTAGGGTTTCTTGGTTCCTCAAGGAGGTTGATCATTATCTTGGTTGAAGTGGTACATCACCATCATCATGGTCTTATCATCACCAAGAGGTTCATTATTCCTGATCAAGCTCCCTTGAGATTAGGGTTTTGACCTCTGGTCAACCCTAATCAGTGGAGTTATGCCAATCATGGTTTTGCAAGGGGATGAGGTCTTTATTGAGATGGTGATCATCATATGGTTTTATTGAGCTTGTATAAGCTAGGGTTTCATTTTGGAGCCATTTCATCAACAGATTGAGGCTCAAATTCATCTGTGCATGACCAAGTCATCTATCAATTGCAAAAGTCAACTGCATGGTCAACTGTTGGATTTGGAGGTGGGAAGTGATTAGAAATACTCCATTCATGTTCAAACAAGTCTCATTTGACATTTCAAACATTAACATTGAAGAAAATAAAGTCAGGACAAAACGTTCCAAAAATAGAAAGTGACTTGTAATTCAAAATTGCCAAAAATGGAAAGGTTTTCAACTCAAGATTACATCATCAAAAATGCTTCAAATGAAATTTTGTTGAACATGAAAGTTGTAGATCTTTCTCTCCCATTTCCAAAAAGTCCAAGATCATGAATTTCTCATGTGTGGTTGAGGAGATATGGATCAATCATGGCCAAGGGAACATGGAACTTCAAACATGCATACCTTTCAAACCAAAAGGCCAAATGAAGTGGTTCTTTTTGCATTGTTCATGTCTTGACATATACTATCCAAAACATACCTCACATGCCATGCATTCTCATCACATAACCATTTGATTTTTCACTTGAATTTTGGAGGGAAATTTCCAAGTTTGAAATTGGTCAATTATTTGAACATGGCATTACTTCCATTGGTTCCAAAACATCATTTGAAGTGAAAATAAGTGCAAATTCGTACTGTTCATCCATGCATTTTCATGCATAAGGTGAAATTCCAGTTTTGCAAAAACACCTCCAAACTTAATTAATTTTCATTAGCAATTGGTTTAGGTTAATTAATCATGTTTAGCATAGAATATAAATAGAAAATCATAACAGAATTCATCACAATTCCCAATTCTAGATCTAGAATTCTCAAAATCTCAAAATTCTCTCTCACTTTTTTCTCCAAATTTCTTCAAGCACTTGCAATTTTCCTTGATTCATTCATGATCCTGAGCTATTATTGAGCATTCTTGCACGTGGAAATAGAGGAATTGGTTGTTATTTTGTTCATGTTCAAGAGGTGAAGCTTCCATGGCATATGAAGATTGAGCAAGCTTTGTGTATATTCAAGCATCCATTTCATCATCAATTACTACAAGAAGCATATTGGAGCAAGAGTGAAGCATTGCCAAGCTAAGAAACACGTGGATCCAAGTGCTGCTCATCAAGAGGTCATTTTTCAACTTCCTTAATTCTCAAAATTGTTGATATATTCTTGTAGATCGTTGAATGCTGAGTAATCTGCACTTTGAATCGAGCGATTTGGTGTTATATCCATGAAGAACCATGTGATTCAAGTTTGGATGTGGTTTTTGATTTCCTTCGATTTATGAATTTGATGTTGTTTTTCCATGAAATGATGCTTGATCTTTGATGTACGAGGCATGATGAGTTGAATGATATACTTGTTTTTCATTTCTGGAATGTTTGAGTTTTTTCTGGAAAATTGAGATGAAGATCTTCATGATCTTCATCGTGTTCTTCATGTGTCCAGATTTTCTACACATTTCCTGCGGATTCTGTTGCGACCTTCATAGCTATCTAGGGAATTTCCTGCGGATTTGTTTGAATATGTTACGCGCGCCAGGCTAGGGTTCATGTGCCAAAACGCATCGTTTTGAAGGCGCACGCTAGGGAGTTTTAAATCTCGCACCGGTTCGAACCTGATTGAGCTCATTTTCCAATTGCTTTGTTTTCCTTTTCCCTCCATTTTATTCATACTATGCTTTTCATGTTTTTTTTTTGTTTTTTCTTTCACTTCATAAATTCATAACTAATTGATAAATGATCAAAAAATATGGGAATTTTTGCATTAGATCACATTTTGTGTCTAGTTTTTTTTGGTTATTTTTTTCAGAAAATGTGCCTGGCTGGAAAATATTTTGCCCTAGGGTTTGTGTATGCATGTCCATTTTGAACCTTGCTTTACTATTTCATTTGTGAAATGATGGTTGTTTATCCAATGCTCATGAAAATTTACATGCTTAAACTAGACTCTTGGCTGGACATTTTTGTGTTGAGTTTGCATTTTTATCATGTGTCATTGCTGATTTATGATTTTTCTAAGTTAGGTGTGACAATTTGTGTCACACCTTATGATGTTCAACTTGATGAATGAATTTGCCATGCCAAATGAATTCCAATTGCCATGATTTTTTGTATGGTGCTTGATATGAATGTTGTGAATGCTCATGATTTTTTGTGGAACTTTTGGATTCATTTCTGATTTGATTGAGATTTTTCATTCTGGATGGTCATTTTTGAGCTTTTGAATGGCATTGATTTTCATTTGTTTTTGAAATGCTTGTGCTTTATCCTATGGATGTGAAAGTTTGCACACTAATTATAGACATGTTGAATGTTGCTTTGGCTTTGGTTTGAGGTTTTTACCATTTACCATTTCTGTTTTAGGCTTGTGCTAAGTTGATGTACCAAGATGTGTCACATTTGAGCTTGATTGTGCTTGCCTTGCCTTATGCAATTTGATTACCATGCCTAATGTTGTCCAAATGCTCTAAATTTTTGTGTGATGATCATGTTGTGTGTTCTGTTTACCCATGATTTTTTCCAAAATTAATTGAAGCATTTTTGAATTAATGTGCATTTGTTCATTCTGTTGTTACAATGTGGTTACAATGTGCATACCTTGCTATATTTGGTTCATGAAATGAAATTGGTGAATGATATTGATTTGAGACCTTTTGGATGATGTTCTTAATTGATTGAAGTTGATTCATGTCAATTTTCATGTTCTGTTTTGAATTTTTTCTCCCTCTTTGACCCTAGGCCTTGACCTAGTGGTTTGCCTCTCATGTTTGAGCTTTGATTTCAGGTTAAGAAGCATTTGCCATAATTGATGATGCTCACTCATTTGGATTGATTAATTGGTTGACTACTAAAATTGTGTGTTTTGTAGGGTTGTTAACTCATTTGAGTTTGACTTGTTGGCTTATGCCTTTGCTCATTGGGTTTGACTGTTGATATTGATATTGTCTGTTTGTCTCTACAGTTGAACTGATTTGTGTGATGTTTCTACAGGTACATAAGTTGCTTAAGTTCAATTTGAACTTGCTTTTGCTTAACCACATAGGTATAACTCTCTGACTTCATGTAGTCTGGAAGACCTGTCCTGTTACTTGGGCAGGCACCTGTCTGAAGTCCTCCTTAAGAGGCAATGCTTGTGAATGTTTACTTTTGTGCCAAGCAGGAAAAGTCCTTTGATAAGGCAATTGGCAGATAAAAGAGATGTGCAATCCATCTCCTGCTATTCAGTGTGTCATCCACTTTGCTTACACACCTTGTGTTGATGCATTGTGGATATTAACCCAAGATCTTTGTTGAGTCAGTCATATGTGGAGAAGAGTTCCAACTTTCTGAACTCCCACTTTCATTTGTCCGAAGCTCTCCCAGGCCAGAGATAAGAGTTGTGAGGTCTTACCCTCACTTCCCATTTCATCTGCTTCACCCTAACTCTCAATGTTAGGGTTAAGAGCTAACTACACCCGATTCCAGTTGGCTTGTGTTTCACAGCCTAACCTTGTGTGAGCCCACTTTGTTTGTATATAGTGTGTGCTAATTGTGTATGTTTGCTTTGCTTGAGCTGTTTAGGATAGCTTGCTGCCTGTGCAAGTTAGATAGAAACCTCAACTTAGGACCACTGTGGATTGCATGATAACTATTAGGCTCGAGTCAGTCTCCCTTCTAGTTTGTCATTTCCCAGTCTCTGGTTAGGAGAGAGTTTCTCCCCTGTTAAGGGGAACTACGTTACCCTGATCCTCATACCAGATGAGGTATGTAGGCAGGAGATCGTACGAGATCTCTCCGGGCACTTTTTTTCTTTTTGAGTGTGTTTGCTTGACAGTTATTAGGCTCGAGTTCCCGACTCCCTATTGACTTATTTGTTGGTTAACCTTCTTGTGGGTGTTAGGATATGGATGTAAGACCAGCGACTGGCAGTCCGTATCCTATTGGTGTTTGCTTGTGTGAAGTCTGACGTAAGTCCAGCGATCGGCAGTTGGTTTCCTGTGTGTGTTTGTTGGTTCGGAGTCTGATGTAAGTCCAGCGATTGGCATTCGGTTTCCATGTTTGCCGGTTTATGTGGAGTCTGACGTAAGCCCAACGATTGGCAGTTGGTTCCCCGTGTGTGTTTTGTTTGGCGTGCGTGAGCCGAACTACGGTGGCTCTGATTCTCATTCCAGATGAGATACGTAGGCATAGGATGCGATATCCTAGCGAGCATGTTCCCCTCTTCTTCCACCTGTGTTGTTTCCAGTGTGTGTGTGTGTGTGCATTCTTTTGAGCAGTGTTTAGCAACCTTTCTTCTATTCTTTTGAGCGTGGATCCCGTCGAGTACGACGGACGTGAGGGGTGCTAATACCTTCCCCTTGCGTAACCGACTCCCGATCCCATCTCTCTTTGGTCGCGAGACCATGTCTTTTCCAGGTTTACTTCGAGCGTTTCCTTTCCCTCTTTTGGGATAAATAACGCACGGTGGCGGCTCTGTTTGTTTTGTTTTAGCCCGCCGGTTGTTTTTCACGGATGCGACAAGGTGGTGTAATATGGAAAGGGGGTAAGAAGTTGGATTTTGCTATGTGGGATTAAGCCAAGCCCATTGTTGGATTAATGTTGGCCAGGGGGTGCGTCCCAAGAAGCAGTGTGAGAGGCAAAAAAATGTCATGTGGGCCTTCCGCTAAGCCCACTTCCATATGGCCCAATGTTCATAGGGGGTGTATGTGGAATAGTAGTGTATGAATCAGAATCGTTGGGCTTGGAAGCAGCAAGCCCATCAGAATCAACCCACAACCATTGTTGACTTGTCCAAGTCAACAAGATTTGAAATCACACAAACGCGTGCTACCTTCCATCTCACTCACATCTCAGTTCATCGCCGACGACCGTGAGACACCGTGTCGGCGGCTGCCGCTGGCGACGATGATGCCCTAAACCATAGTTGAAGTCACCATTAGACGCGCAAGGCTGTACTAGTGATGGATTTGAGGGTGATTTGTTGAAATTTTTTCTGGATAACCCGAATCGAAGGATTCCCATTGACGAACCCTAAACCAATCCAAGCAAATTAAATGGAAACTACAGCGAATTGATGTCTACAACCTTAGGGCTTGGATCCCTTTCCCTAAACTCTACATTCTAGTGACCAAAAAACGCAAAACGACCAAGATTAGAGATTGACTCACTGGATAAGGAGGCTGGAAAACTGTTAGGTATGTTTCTGATTCTTCTTCACAATTCGTCTGCTTCTCTTCCTTCTCTTTTCTTCTTCTTCTTCTTTCTTCTGGAAATTTGGAGTGATGAACAATGGTCTAGCTCGAGCGATTTGAAGCTTCAATATGAGGCTTCAATGGCTTAGGAGAAAAGAACTCTGAGTGAGTGGTGAGGGAGATATTTTGCAGAGTGAGAGTGAGTTTGAAGGTGATGCCAAAATATCGAAATGATGGTGATGATCCTGTTTAAATAGTGTAGCGGTAAATTCATGACCATCAAGCTATGGATAAGCTAGACGTCTATTAAACCAGAGTCGCCACTGCGCTTTTATTGTTCCTAAGGGAAAAAAAGGGAAAAGTCCGAACAAAATCCAAAAGATAAGAAGTTTTCAAATCAAGACTAATAAAATGCCAGAGATTACAGGTAAGGGGGTTGGTTACATAGAGGGAAGGTGCTAGCACCCAAAGTGTCATAGGTACTCCTAGAGATCCCTTTTTTATGTGCATATGTGTTTTTGTACAAATGATGTTGCAAATAAAACAGAGTGTGGGGATGAGAAAAGAATTCATTAATTATATTTTTGTGTTTGACAAGACCTTCGAACTTGTGCCTACGTGCCAACATAAAAATGAGGGATCAAAACCTCGTAGTTCGTAATATCAATTTCAAAGTGAGTGCATTGCTTTTAACAAAAATTTAAGTTTAACAAAGGCATCAAACGCCAAAAATGATTTAAATAAGTGTTAGTTCTTTTGGGCTTTTTGAAATTTTAAGTCAAGTATAGTTAAGTTTATTTACAAGTTTGATTAAGAAAAAGTTTGAAAATGCAAAGGCATAAGGCCAAAATTTTTAATTTGCAATATGGTCAAAGTTTAGAAAACAAACACAATCAAAGAAGATTTTTAAAAGAGAGAGAGATTTTGAAATTAAATAAGTGGGGAGGAGATGAAGAGACTAATCCTAAGCATAAATTTAAAAGTTAAGAGTTGAAAAGATTTGACCAATGGGCTGCAATCTAATAGACAAGAATGTCATATGGAAACCCAAATTTCCCTTAGACTTTAGAGTCAAGCAACAATCAATACACAAATAGCAAGTTGAAGAGCAAGGCATCAAATAAAGATATCCACATCCAAGCTTAGTAACCCCATGATCTTCTTCAATATTTCCCATGCACCAGATGACTTCAAAGATGACATTAGGCACAGGTTCAAAATAACAACTTCAATATGATCATGTTGCAGATGAACTCAAATGGATCTTAAATTTTGTATCAGATGAAAGTTCACTTCACAAGCACTTGGTTTAAAGAAAGTTGGCATTGGCCAAGTCCTTTGCATAGGGAGTGTTGCCTAAATTCTATGTCCAATAGTCTCAGATCAAACCAACAGTCCACATAAAATGTTTTTTTAGGATTTTTGTTCTTATTATGTACATTAAGGTCAAAAGACCACACAAGCAAACAAATATATACAAATACAATATATCACAAAATATGGTCCAAGTGGACAAAGGGAAAATGACATCAAAGTAAACAACTTGAATGGTATGAATAATGGCAAATGAATAAAGCTTAAAAATTAAAGTGCATAAAAGTAAATGACTTGAAATTAAATGTTAGTTGTTAGTTGATTGGAAATTAGTATTGCTTTTGCTTTGTTTTTGTTTAAGTCATTCTTTGGAGAACACTCAACCCACTTATCACAAGCATGGATCCTTGAACCAAGACATCTTCCAAAAGAAGGAAAAAAGGCCAAGTTTCCACATAATACCATGAAAGAGGGGAGACTTACAATCTCACTAACTAGAATGTTATGCCTTTTGTGTCAAAATTTAGTGTTATGTTAAGCAATCGTAATTGGACTTATGTAGAAGTCACAACTATTTGAGGTCGGGCAATAGAATTTTGGTGTTAATGCATGTTACAGACATAGTATAATGGACTATGCTCATGAAACATACCACACACAAAAAGAATATGCAAAGTGGTGGATCTAATCTCATCCATACTCATGTTGATTTTGCAATCAAATAGCCTTAGGATGTAGAGATATTATAGGTTCATGACATGAATGAATAAAGAAGGAGAATAAGATGAAGAGGGAGGGGAAGTGGATCAAACACAAATTTGTCAAAGGAGGACTTTTACCCAATTGAGATCATCCATTCATTTTGGGAGATGTAATGTACATTCCATCAATCCCCTAAATCCAATGATCTTAACCTAGCAAAGTCAAATCAACTTTGACCAAGGCCCAACAACACAAGTCAAACTCACAAAGTCAATTAACATGGATCTACACAATTTATTTGGCATTTAATCAATTAAAAATAATAAAAATATGCATTAAATTAAATTATGGTTGGTCAATTTCCTAAAACTCATCAAAACACCAAAGAAATTGTAATTCTCTTAACTTTTGGGACTCATGGAGGATCATATATGCATAAGATGATGAAGTTTGAGGTATCCCTTGAAATGTTTGATCAATTGTTGAAGAAGCTTGGTGAAGAATTACACAAGATACCCAGATGAACTAGGGTTTCCAAAGCAAACCAATCCCAAACTCTTGAAGAATTCTTGATCAAAATAACATGTGGAGATCATGGGGATCCATATATGATGCCTAGAGCCTTTGTGTATCATTTCTTGGTTGAGCTCCTAGCAAAGAGGGTCTTAAACCCTAGATGTGTGCTTGATAGATCAAAGGTGATTAAGTGCCCTACCTACAAAAGAGTTAGACAAATGCAAAGACATATTTTTGGTGTTTTGGTTAGTAAAGATGATAAAATACAAAGTATGATACAATCATATGTGCTTGATGATCTATCCCAATACAAACCTAATGAATGAGGGGGAAGGAGGATGCAAATGTATGATCTCAATGCTAATGCATATGATGAGATAACATGAGGTATCTTAGGGTCAAAATTGGGGTCTTACAGTTGCCCCTATTTAAGGACATTCTAACTGAGAAGGTGAAGGTTAAAATCTTCGCATCGACTAAGTAGAATGAACTTAAATAACAACATATAGAAACAAATTTTGGTCCCTAAGAGACCTCATGATGCATATGATATGAATGCTAAAAATAAACTCTCTGTGGGGGAATATCGCCACAAAGGAGAAGAATTCAGAGAGACTAAAAGTCCGCAAGAGCGTTATGCATTCCGTAAGGAAAACTCTCTAGGGAGACAAAGACTTTGGGGGAATAAAAGGTTGTGCGTAGGCCAGACTACGACTTAAAAACTGTTTGGTGGACACGAGGGATTCCATGAAAATGGAAAGACTCAGCAGGGGGGAAAGAGCATCTGCAAGGGAAATGGACAAATCAAAACAAAAGCTGAAATACTCGAACCATGCAAGAAAAGCGATTCCACTAAGGAAATACACACTCAACTCAATTGGGGAAGAAACAATTTTCAACACAAGAGAAGCAGAAATATATTATCCATTACCAGTTACTGGGTATGGAGATAATAAAATATGACAGGGAGGACATCCGTTACCGGTTAGGGTAAACATATCAAGGATGACTCACTGAGGGCCGCCAGGAGGTGAATTCATTACCGGTTACTGGGTAAAAATATACTTGCTGGGGAAAAGCTGAAAATAGGATTTACAATTTACCAGTTACTGGGTAGAAGACCAAAGGGATAGAATATTCGTCACTGGTTAAAGTGAACATATCAAGGACAGACTCAAAGGAAAAAAAAATCTGTCACCGGTTAAGTTGAACATATCAAGGATAGACTTGCCTATGGATGTTAAGGAGGATACCCGTCATCGGTTAGGATGAACATATCAAGGATAAACCACCTGAACAAAAGAATAGGAATGACATCTATCGAATGCTGGATAGAATACCATCAAAGAGAATATCCATCTCCAGTTAAGATGAACATATCAAGGATAGACTCCGAGGGGAAGAATAGGAATTACATCTATCAGTTACTGGATAGAAGACCACAAAGAGGATATCCGTCACCAGTTAGGATGAACATATCAAGGATAAACTCTGTAAAGGGGAGAAAAACAGGATTTACAACTACCGGTTACTGAGTAGAAGACTGTAAAGAGAAGGAAACTCATCATCGGTTAGGATGAACATATCAAGGATTAACGCTCTATGAAACAAATAGGGGTTACAACTACCTTTTTACTGGGTAGAATATCACAGATGAGAATATATGTCATTGGTTATGATGAACATATCAAGGATAAACTCAAAGCAGGGGAAGAAAATATCTGTCACCGGTTAGGATGAACATATCAAGGATATACTTCCTGGGAGACGTGAAAACGAATCCGCTAGAGAGAAAAGAGGTTACTTTCGCTGGGTACTGGGTAAGAAGTACCAAACTGCAAACTAAGAATAATACTACCAGTTACTGGGTAATAGACTCTTAGGGGACCAAAAATATCTATCTAGGTAAGATTTAGAAAGAAACGGTCAATCAAGACTCAACCCAATGCGGATATAACTCAGGGGGAGTGATTCCATCCAGATAATCAACTGGGGAGGAAACTGAAATAATAACCATCCACGAGGAAACAAACTCGGTGGGGAAAGGAGAAAGGTTAAAGTCTTTCTGCTTAAGGGGCTGACACTCTACAATTGAAAGAGGACATACATATCAAACTTGCATGGGGATAAGGTACCACCATGACAGAGAATAGAATTACAATAATCTGAAAGTGTAATCATGCAATAATGAAATTATATGTCTGTATATGTATATGTATATGTATATGTATATGTATATGTATATGTATATGTATATGTATATATGATGATTATGCTAACAAAACAATTGCAAAGGATACAAAAATGTCATAAATTTGAGTCGTCGATACAATTCTCGACCAATCCACAAAAGAGGGAAACAACTGTTGGAGAAAAGATCAAACATCTCAAGAGCTCGATCTAGCTGGGGGAGAAGATAGGGGATTTGCTGAGGAAACTGCTACTAACTTGGCGGGGAATTTTAGGTTAACACCATATCAAATGGGAGACAACCCTGCAGGGGGATCAAATACAAATAGTTGCTCATAAACCAGGAGAGAAAATTCTGACTGGGAGCGAATCTGATGGCGATTGGTGGGGAAAACAAAGCTCTGCCGAAATCATGCAAACTGCTACAATGAATGTCCGTACTCAGCTGGGGAATAATCATAAACTTTGTTGGCGATAACGGAGAATTAATCGTCTGGGTAAAACAACAAACATTAGGCACTAAACATGCTGTCGTAGGTGAAAGAGGAGTCACACCTACTGCTTTGGGGAGAACCAATAGTGCTCCGCATTTAGGGCTTACTACTTTCAAACCACTGCTAATATTCCCTTTTAATGAAATCGATTTATTAATGCTTTTATATATTTAAGAAAAAACATGCTTTGATTAAAATTTTAATTTTAAAAATGATCATAATAAAATTTAAAACTATTTGGCTGAATTAAGTATGAGTAGAAACAATTGGATAAAAGCTCAACTTTATTTAATAGGATGGTAGTCTGTAAATGACAAGACTCCATAGATATTTACAAAGATTGAAAATGGTAATTTACATGGAAATGGGCTACATTAAATACAATGATCACTAATTCTTCTACCATCTCTTGATATCCACTGTGCTCTTGGCGATGGCTAGAGATGATGAACCAGAACTGACCGACTTGCTCAAGAATATCTTTGAAAGTGAAGATCAGCAGGATGCAGTTACTTGCCAAAATCCCTAATTTTTGCATAAATTTCCCCAAGGTGGGGTACTCAATTTATCGGGATAATTCTTTCTGTTTTATGTCTCTAACTTTTGCCTGGACCACCCTTTCGGATTTTCAATCCACCGAGACGCTCACTTTTGCCTAAGCCGCCCTTTCGGGTTTTCAACTTAGCGAGTTGTTCTTTTCTTTTTTAGGCGAAGTATTTCTTGGCTGCATCTGCGTTCACAAGACGAGTAAACTCTTCACTATCCATAGTTATAAAAATCAAAACACCACCTGAAAAGGCTCTCTTAACAACATATGAACCTTCATAATTAGGAGTCCATTTTCCCCTAGAATCTGGTTTGAAAGATAGAATCTTCTTGAGCACAAGGTCACCTTCTCTAAAAACACGAGGTATGACCTTCTTGTCAAAAGCTTTCTTCATCCTCTGCTGATATAACTGACCATGACACATGGCAGTCAACCTCTTCTCTTCAATCAAATTCAGCTGATCATACTTGGTTTGACACCATTCAGCCTCAGTCAACTTGGCTTCCACGAGCACGCGTAATGATGGGATCTCAACCTCTATGGGGAGCACAACTTCCATGCCATATAAAAGATAGAAATGGGTTGCCCCTGCTGAAATGCGGATGGATGTACGATACACATGCAAAACAAATGGGAGCATCTCATGCCAATCCTTATACGTTACAACCATCTTCTAAATTATCTTCTTGATGTTCTTGTTTGCAGCTTCAACAACCCCATTCATCTTAGGTCTGTAGGGAGAAGAATTATGGTGTGCGATCTTGAAGTCTTTGCAAAGAGCTTCCACCATATTGTTATTTAAGTTCGATCCATTATCAGTAATGATCTTACTTGGCACACCATATTGGCATATGATCTGATTCTTGATAAACCTCACAACGACTTGCTTGGTTACATTCACATATGATGCCGCTTCAACCCATTTTGTGAAGTAGTCAATAGCCACGAAAATGAAACAATGTCTGTTCTAAGCTTTGGGCTCAATCATGCCAAGCATATCAATTCCCTACATGGAGAAGGGATATGGAGAGGAAATAACGTTCAACAATGTCGGAGGAACATGAATCTTATCTGCATATATTTGACACTTGTAGCATTTCTTCACAAACTTGCAACAGTCAGATTCCATTGTCAGCGAATAGTAACCTGCTAGCAACATTTTCTTCACCATTGCGTGTCCATTGGAATGAGTACCAAAGGAACCTTCATGGACTTTAGTCATTAATAGGTCTGCTTCGTGTCTATCCACACATCTGAGAAGAACCATATCGAAGTTTCTCTTGTACAACACATCGCCATTTAGGTAAAACTTGTCGGATAATCTTCTTAAAGTCTTCTTATCTTTCAAAGATTCCCCTGACGGGTAAATCTGACTTTGGAGGAAACACTTGATATCATAATACCACGGCTTCTCATCCTCGATCTCTTCAACAACAAACACATGAGTTGGCCTATCAAGACACATCACAATCAAATTGGGAACCTCATTCAAATATTTCACCACAAACATCGAAGCCAACGTTGCAAGAGCATTTGTCATTCGGTTCTCATCTCGAGGGATATGATGAAACTCAACCTTTGTAAAGAAAGTTAAAATCCTCCTCGCATAATCTCTATATGGTATCAAACCGGGTTGATTCGTCTCCCATTCGCCTTTGATCTGATTCACAACCAAAGTTGAATCTCCATAGACAACCCAATGCTTGATTATGAGATCAATGGCCTTTTCAATCCCCATAATGCAAGCTTCATACTCAGCCATATTGTTTGTACACTTGAAAGTCAATCTAGCTGTAAACGGAAAATGAGTGCCTTGAGGAGTAATGATTACTGCCCAAATGCCATTACCATACTGATTAACAGCTCTATCAAATACCATGCCCCAATGGGAACCAGGCTCTGGCCCTTCTTCAAGCAATGGTTCATCACAATCTTTCATTTTCAGGTATAAGATCTCTTCATTAGGAAAATCATACTGCACTGACTGGTAATCTTCAATTGATTGGTGAGCCAAATGGTCAGCCAAGACACTACCTTTAATTGCTTTCTGAGATCGGTATTCAATATCATACTCGGATAACAACATCTGCCAACGGGCAATCCTCCCAGTTAAAGCAGGCTTCTCAAAAATATACTTGATTGGATCCATTTTGGATATCAACCAAGTGGTATGATTCAACATATATTGACGCAGACGCTTAGCAGCCCAAGCCAATGCGTAACAAGTTTTCTCAAGCATAAAATACTGAGTCTCACAATCGGTGAACTTATTACTGAGGTAGTAAATAGCATATTCCTTCTTTCCAGTCTCATCTTGATGATCTAGAACACAACCCATACTTTCTTCAAGCATAGTCAAATACATGATTAACGGTCTTCCTTCAACAGGTGGATACAGAATCAGAGGTTCGAGAAAATATTCTTTGATACTATCAAAAGCTTTTTGGAAATCTTCGATCTAATCACAAGACTGATCTTTCCGAAGAAGCTTGAATATAGGCGCATATGTGATAGTCATGTGTGAAATGAATCTCGAGATATAATTCAAGCGACCGAGAAAACCTCTGACTTGCTTCTCAATTTTGGGCGCAGGCATCTCTTGTATTGCTTTGACCTTGGCATGATCAACTTCAATACCCTTCTCGCTGACAATAAAGCCCAACAACTTACCAGAACGAACACTAAAGGTACACTTATTTGGATTCAGGCGGAGTTTATACTTCCTCGAATGCTGGAATAGCTTCAACAAATGCTCAACATGTTCATCTTTATCAATAGATTTGGCAATCATATCATCAACATAGACTTCAATCTCTTTATGCATCATATCATGAAAAAGAGTAGTCATTGCTCTTTGGTAAGTTGCACCAGCATTCTTTAAACCGAAAAGCATCACTCCATAACAGAATGTTCCCCAAGGTGTAACGAATATGGTTTTCTCCATATCTTCGGATTCCATCTTGATCTGATTATAATCGGAAAATCCGTCCATAAACGAAAAGACTTTGAATTTAGCTATATTGTCTACCAACATATCAATGTGTGGCAGAGGGAAATCATCTTTCAGACTGGCTTTATTCGAATCTCTATAATCAACACACATACGGACTTTTCCATCCTTCTTTGGCACATGCACAATGTTGGCCACCCATTACGGATACTCAATGGTCACAAGGAAACTGACGTCAATATGCTTCTGCACTTCTTCTTGGATCTTCACTGCCATATCAGGATGAGTTCTCTTCAACTTTTGCTTGACTGGCGGGCATTTTGGCTTCAACGGCAATCTATGCTCCATAATCTCATAATCCAACCCAGGCATGTCTTGATAGGACCAAGCAAACACATCTGAATACTCTCTATGAAGATCAACCAACCCCTTCTTAACATCAGGACAGAGTCGAGACCCAATATTGACTTCCTTCACATCATCCTCGAAACCCAAGTTGACTAACTCAATCTGCTATTTGAAAGGCTGAATGACTTTTTCCTCATGCTCAAGAAGATGAGACAATTCATCAGATACTTCTTCATCACTTTCCTCCTCAGCCTCAAACACAGGGAATTCAAAATCCGGAGAAGGAGAAGGATCATTATATTCAATGGGGTTAAAATCCAACCTGCATAATGATTTGATATTTTGATTTTAGAGAAGTGAATTGTGACCAAATATTATGCAGATGGACAATTATATTATTCACTTAGGTTTTTTGTGATTACCATTTTCAGAATAAAGCAAAAAGTAAAAATAAAACATTATAGATGTGGATGAATAGAATTAATTTTTATTGATGATCAAATTTGAATATGCCCAAACAGTGCTCACTTCTCCCTTAGGCATAAGAGAAGGATTTTCAAAAACAGATAAAAGCAATTACTTAGATCGATGCATAATAACAGGAATATCAACGACAGTCCAATTGTTGCAAGCTTTTCCATGTGTCACAAAATTGGTGCAATCTTCATCTTCATCACCCTCTAGCATAACAGCTAAGTGTTGCTCATTACCGTGTATGAACCCTCCGCTACGGAAACTGAGTTGCACATCTTCATATCTAACCACTAATGAACCTCATTGGAAACCCAAGCCGACTCTACTCTTGTTATCGGAGACTTCTACCATCTGCCCCCACTGATCTGACTGACCATCTTCAACAATCTTCAGCGCATCTTTGAATGAGGACATGGGTGCCCCAACTCTCTTTTCCTCAGCAATAGATAAGGCTTAGAACAGGGTTCCAACCTCATCCTCAGCTTCTATATAAGATAAAGATGATAGGTGGCTGACCAACAACGCCTTCTCCCCACCAATAATAACCAGCTTACCATTCTTGACAAATTTCAGTTTCTGGTGCAACGTTGAAGTAACGGCTCCTGCCTCATGAATCCATGGCCTCCCAAATAAACAACTATAGGCCGGGTGGATATCCATTACTTGGAAAGTAATTTGGAAGTCACTCGGACCTATCTTCACTGGAAGGTCCACTTCGTCAATCACAGTTTTGCGAGAACCGTCAAATTCCTTGACGATCATGCCACTATATCTCATTGGCGCTCCTTGGTATGACAACCTGGACAAATCGACTTTGTAAGTATATTCAATGAAGACCCGGTGTCTACTGGCACATTCGATAAATCATCGTCTTTGCAATTCATTGAGATATACAGAGCCAAGTTATGATTTTTACCCTCCTCGGGGAGTTCTTCATCATAGAAACTGAGATTGTTGCAGGAAGTGATGTTAGCTACAATATGATCAAATTGATCCACCGTAACATCATGTTCCACATAAGCTTGCTCAATAACTTTTTGTAGCGCTTCTCTATGTGCTTCTGAATTCATCAATAGAGAAAGTACTGAGATCTTGGAGGGAGTTTGGAGCAGCTGCTTCACCATATTAAATTCACTCTTCTTGATCAATTTGAGTACATCATCATTATCATTAGGCTTCAAGCTGCTGGATTCACCAGACTGACACTTTGGAGCACTAACAGATTCTACCACTGGTACATCAACTATCTTACTAACAGACAAATCCTCCACGTTCTTTGGGAACACCAGCCCAAACACACAACCGCTACGGGTCACCTTGGTAACATCAGTTATGCTTACAACATAACTGGTCGTAGGCAAAGGAACCTCTTGACCATTCTCCAACATAGTAGCATTATACTGATATGGGTTAACCTTATCGGATGCATACGGGACTGGACCCGTTAACCGTATAACCAACGGCGATACCGATCTATTGCTGACGTTGTTACTGTTACTGCTATCATACTGAATAACCACTCTCTTGGGAGTCTTGAACACATGGACTATAACATTGACATCGTCATCTACATGACGGGATTAAATAATCTAAATCAATCCTTCATCCATCAACCTTTGGATGTCTCTCTTCACAACCATACAACCTCTGGGATTGACATTGCAAATAGCACAACCATCATGATCATGCTCATAATCGCTAACCAAACAAATATCCTTGTGCATTTTCACCAAGGACCTTCTTATGAAGCATACATCAAATACCTTGAACTCGCCAGGACAATCGTCCACCATATTAACAGATGAATTCCTATGGGCAGGTAATGGGTTAGCTTTGACATTCGGCGCACGGTCCTCAAAGGACACCATCCCACTCTTAACCAGCTTCTGGACTTCATACTTGAGGGGGTAGAAATTCTCAATATAATGATCGGGAGCTCCTTGGTGAAAAGCACAGCAAAGTTCTGGTTTGTACCATCATGGAAGTGGTTCAGGAATTTGAGGTGGGTTTCTTAGTTGTAACAGGTTCTTGAGAACCAACGATGGATACAATTCTGCGTACGTCATCAGAATTGGGTCAAAGGATACCTTCTTCCTCTTAAAAATTGATTGTTGATGATTGTTGGTATTGTTGTTGCTGTAGGTGTTTGTTCGTTACTGTGGTTGTTGTTGTTGAATTGGTGCTGACTAATTAACTAAAAATACCAGCATTACTGATGATACTTTATGATGATGTTGACGGGGTGGTTGATTTCTTCTTACATGAGGCCTCCTTTTCCTCCCCACGGAAACTACATTAGCTTCACTCTCTTTCTTCTTATTGAAATTGTTGTCGTATCTCTTGCTAGACGATGCCTCCTCTCTGGATAATTGTCCCTCTCGGACACCTTCTTCGAGCCTCATCCCCATGTTTACCATCTCAGTAAAATCATTGGGGGCACTTACAATCATCCGCTCATAGTAAAATGAGCTCAGGGTCTTGAGAAAATTTGTGGTCATCTCCTTTTCTTCTAAAGGAAGGGTGATCTGAGTGGCAAGCTCTCTCCATCTTTGCGCATACTCCTTGAATGTTTCTTTATCCTTCTAAGACAATGATCTCAACTGGTCTCTATCTGGAGCCATGTCCATATTATACTTGTACTGCTTCAGGAATGCTTCGCCCAAATCATTGAACGTGTGGATGCTCGCACTATCCAATCCCATGTACCACCTCAGAGCGGCACCGGTCAAACTATCTTGAAAATAATGGATCAACAACTGATCGTTATCGATTTGAGTAGACATCTTTCTAGCATACATCACAAGATGACTGAGTGGATAGGTATTCCCCTTGTAATTTTCAAAGTCAAGCACTTTGAACTTCACCGGGATCTTCACATTTGGAACCAAACAAAGTTCCGCAACACTCTTTCCAAACAGATCCTTACCCCCTCAAAGTTTTCAACTCCTTACGCAGCTCAATGAATTGATCTTTCATCTCGTCCATCTTCTCGTACACATCAGGTCCCTCAGACAGCTCAGAATGATAGATGGCATGTTCTACACGGGGAAGAGTATGCACAACAGGCGGGGGAACAGACATGACCGGGCTAGATGCCGGCATGGAAGCAAAAGTAGGCGCAAAACCTTCAGGCACAAAATTAGGCAGCATTCCCCACGAGAATCCAGCAGGCATGTTGGGTGCAAAGTGTCGCATCCGCGAAAAACAACCGGCGGGAAAAAGACACAAATAGAGCCGCCACCGTGCGTTATTTATCCCAAAGAGGGAAAGGAAACGCTCGAAGTAAACCTGGAAAGGAAATGGTCTTACGATCGGAGATTACAAGGATCGGGAGTCGGTTATGCGAAGGGAAGGTATTAGCACCCCTACGCATCCGTCGTATTCGACGGGATCCACGCTCAAAAGAATAGAAGAAAGGTTGCTAAACACTGCTCAAAAGAATGCACACACACCAGAATAAGACACAGATGGAAGAAGAGGGGGAAACGGGCTCACTAGGATATCGCATCCTATGCCTACGTATCTCATCTAGAATGAGAATCAGAGCTACCGTAGTTCGGCTCACGCATGCCAAACAAAACACACGCAAAGAAACCGACTGCCAATCGCTGGGCTTACGTCAGACTCCACACAAACAGGCAAACATGGAAACCGAATGCCAATTGCTGGACTTACATCAGACTCTGAACCAACAAACACACACTGGAAACCAACTGCCAATCGTTGGACTTACGTCAGACTCCACACAAACAAACACCCATAGGATACGGACTGTCAATCGCTGGTCTTACATCCATCTCCTAACACACACAAGAAGGTTAACAAGCAAACAAGTTAATAGGGAGTCTGACACTCGAGCCTAATAACTATCAAGCAAACACAAAAAAAAGGGTGCCCGGAGAGATCTCGCACGATCTCCTGCCTACGTACCTCATCTGGTATGAGGATTAGGGCAACGTAGTTCCCCTTAACAGGGGAGAAACTTCTATCCTAACCAGAGACTGGGAAATGACAAACTAAAAGGGAGACTGACTCGAGCCTAATAGTTATCATGCAATCCACAATGGTCATAGGTTAAGGTTTCTATCTAACTTGCACAGGCAGCAAGCTATCCTAAACAGCACAGTCAAAGTCATACAAGCACAAAAAGCAAGCACACACACTATATACAAACAATTGGGCTCATACAAGGTTAGGCTGTGAAACACAAGCCAACTGGAATCGGGTGTAGTTAGCTCTTAACCCTAACATTGAGAGTTAGGGTGAAGCAGATGAGATGGGAAGTGAGGGTAAGACCTCACAGCTCTTATCCCTGGCCTGGGAGAGCTTCAGACAAATGAAAGCGGGAGTTCAGAAAGTTGAAACTCTTCTCCACATATGACTGACACAACAAAGATCTTGGGTTAATATCCACAATGCATCAACACAAGGTGTGAGCAAAGTGGATGACACACTGAATAGCAGGAGATGGATTGCACATCTCTTTTATCTGCCAATTGCCTCATAAGAGGACTTTTCCTGCTTGGCACAAAAATAAACATTCACAAGCATTGCCTCTTAAGGAGGGCTTCAGACAGGTGCCTGCCCACATAACAGGACAGGTCTTCCAGACTATATGAAGTCAAGAGGTTATACCTAAGTGGTTAAGCAACCAAGCAAAAGCAAGTTCAATATGAACTTAAGCAACTTATGTACCTGTTGAAACATCAAACAAATCAGTTCAACTATATAGACAAACAGACAATCATGAATATCAAACAGTCAAACCCAATGAACAGAGGCATAAGCCAACAAGTCAAACTCAAATGAGTTAACAACCCTACAAAACACACAAGGTTAGTAGTCACAAGTAAACATCAAAGGCTCAAGTGATAGAGCACCAACAACTATGGAACTTGAATGCTCCACCTGAAATCAAAGCTCAAACATAAGCAACCAACCACTAGGTCAAAGCCTAGGGTCAAAGATGGAGAAAAAATCCAAAACAGAACATGAAATTTAACATGAATCAACTTCATTCAATCAAGAACACAATCCAAAAGGTCTCACATCAATATCAATTACCAAATCCATTTCATGAACCAAACATGGCAAGGTATGCAAGTTGTGATCACATTGTGACATTAGAAGAAACAAATGCACATTAAATAAAAAATGATTCAAATAATCTTGGAAAAATTCATGAGTAAACAGGACATACAACATGACCATCACACAATTAGAGGCATTGAACATCATTAGGCATGGCAATCACATAGCATAAGTCAAGACAAGCACAACAAGCACATGTGTGACACCAATTGTCACACCAACTTAGCATAGGCATAAAACAGAAATGGTAATTGGTAAAAACCTCAAACCAAAGTCAAAACAACATTCAACATGTCTAGAAATAGTGTGCAAAATTTCACATTCATTGGATAATCCATAAGCATTTCACAATCAAATGAAGTTCAAGGCAATTCAAAAGCTCAAATGTGACTATCCAGAATGAAAAATCTCAATTAAATCAGGAATGATTCCAAAAATTCCAACAAAAATCATGAGCAATCATAACATTCATATCAAGCATCATACAAAAAATCAAGGCAATTGGAATTCATTTGGCATGGTAAACTCATCAATCAAGTTGGACATCACAAGGTGTGACACAAATTGTCACACCTAACTTAGAAAAATCATAAAACATAAATGACACATGATAAAAATACCAAATCAACACCATAATTTCAAGCAAGATGTCTATTTTCAACATGTAAAATTTCATGAGCATTGGATTAAAAATGAGCATTTCACAAATGATAAAGCAAGGCAATGTCAAGAATGGACACATGTACACAAACCCTAGCACAAAAAATAATCCAGCCATGCACAATTTTGGAATTAATCATAAAAAAAAACTAGACAGGAAATGTGACACAATGCAAAAAACCACATATTTTTTGGAGCAATATTCAATTTGTTTGGATTTTTTAAGGATTGAAAATGAAAATAAAAAAACATGAAGCCATGGCATATGAACACATGAAGAAAATAAATGAAGCATGTGAACAATGGTGAAGCCAAGGATCGAACCAAGGCCAGATTCAAATGTCCAGCGCGCCAGGCAGCGAAACGCTGCGTTTCACTTAATTGCTGGCCCAATCAGAAGCGTGCATGGGCTTCAGCATGCACCAATGAGAATTAAGCCCTAAAACACTATAGGCAACGCTATTCCGTGGCAAAATGGATCAAAAAACCGTGGCCAAAAAGTCTGCATCATCTTCTTCATTACACACGCACATGAACAATGAAACATTCAAGAGCATCAAGAACAAATTCTCCAGAAATTGAAATTAAGCATATGAACGTGAAGATCCTTCAATGTACATCACGAATCCATGCCTAGTTTATCCTAATTCCATTTATCATGAGAGAATCGAACACATCAAGTTTCATGCATGAATCTTTAAATCAACATATCTAACTCAATATTGCATGGAAATTCACGATTCGAAGCTCAAATTAACCAGCATTACAAGATCTACAACTATAACACAAGAATTTTAAGAAATAAGGAGATCGAATCCGTGACCTCTTGAAGAGCAGAAGTGGAATTCGATGGATTTAAGCCTTGCAATGCTCAAACAGTCCTTCTATGATGCTTGTACAAGTGTTTGGAAGAGAGATCGAAGCTCAACTGTTCTTGAATCCAACAGAATTTTGATTTGCCATTGTTGCTTCAAAGCTTCAATATGCTTCAATGCTGCGCAATTTCCTTTGGTTCTATGTTCAAATTTACTCAAGAACTCTTCAAAAGCATGAATCCAGCACTGGAAATGGATTAGATGTGAAGAAAATTGCAAAAAGTTTGAGAGAAAAAATTGAGTGTTTTGATCTAGATCTGAAAATTATGATTGTTGTTAGTTGAAAACAGTTAGGGTTTGTGTTATATACTCCCTCCTAATCATGCTTAAGCAAATGGTAAGTGGATTAGCAAGAGTGAGGTGCATATGCAAAATTGGGATTTTCACCCTATGCATGAAAATGCATGGTGAACAGTACACGAAAATGCATTTGAATTCACTTAAAATTTCATTTTAGAGCCAATGGAAGTGGTGGAATGTTCAAATAATGACCAATTTTAAACTACATGTTTTCCCTCCAAAAATCAAATGAAATGCAAATGTTCATGTGATGATAATTTGTGTCATGTAATGCAAGATTTGGAAAGTAGAAGTCAAAATGAGAATTTAGCAAAAAGAACCACTTGAATTGGAGCCTTGGTTGAGAAGTTATGCACATTTGAAGTTCCATGTACACCTTGTCAAGTTTTGATCATATCTCCTTAACCACACATGAGAAATTGATGATCTTGGACTTTTTGGAAATGGGAGAGAAATATCTACAACTTTCATGTTCAACAAAATTTCATTTGAAGCTTTCTTGATGATGTAATATTGAGTTGAAAACCTTTCCATTTTTGGCAATTTCAAATTACAGGTCACTTACTATTTTTGGAAAGTTTTGTCCTGACTTTAAATTCTTCAATGTTAATGTTTGAAATGTCAAATGAGCCTTGTTTGAACATGAATGAAGTATTTCCACTCACTTCCCACCTCCAAATCCAACAGTTGACTTGCAGTTGACTTTTGTAGTTGACAGATGACTTGGCCATGCACAGATGATTTTGAGCCTCAATCTCTTGATGAAATGACACCAAAATGAAACCCTAGCTTATACAAGCTCAATAAAATCACATGATGATCTCCACCTCAATAAAAACCTCATCTCCTTGAAAAACCCTGATTGGTATAATGCAACTGATTAGGGTTGACCAGAGGTCAAAACCCTAATCCCAAGGAGCTTGATCAGGCACAATGAACCTCTTGGTGATGATAAGACCATGGTGATGGTGATGTACCATTGCAATAAAGATAATACTCAACCTCCTTGAGGAACCAAAAACCCTAATTGAAGCACAAACCTCAGATGATTGGTGATCAATTCAATAAGACCCTCAGGTTTGAAACTCTTAACCTCTCTATCTTCTGAGAAAGACCTAGGAGGATGACTTGTCCATTGTTTCCACATGACATGCAAAAAATGTAATGCCTAATGCCCTAAAACATGAGATGCAATATGCTAAGCTAGCCCCAAGAGAGGAGGGCAAATTTTGAGGTGTTACACAAAGTGAGCAGCAGTTGCAGGAATGGTAGAGGTAGACACCTCTGAAATAACAGTCATCTGAGGAGGAGGAGTTGCATGCGTTGGAGAAGACTGGCTCTAAGCAGCTAGGACTGGCTCCATCATGGCAGTCATACAGGCGATCTCATCCTTTAGGTCTCAGTTCTCTTGCTCTAGATGCTTCATAATCTTTGAGTGATTGCACGGGTATTATATCGATGAGTCAACATGGCTGAAGCACAGAAGAAAAACCAATAAGACATCTGGCGAAAGAGAAACCTGCTTATGCAAATGATGCATGAAATGCAATGCTCGATTATTTTTGTTTTCAAGGAACTTACTATATTATTTGCAAATATATATGTAGAACAACAATTGTAACAAATCGATATGACCATAAAATCTCTTTTATTTATATAATTGGAAGGATTACACTGAGTACAATTTCAGAAACCAAATGAAAAATACAAGAGAAAAGGAGACTAGTCATCCTAAGGATCCCTAACAACAACATCAGAAGATCGGAAGGCATGCGCGTACTTCCTTCGAATGCGTCGAATCTCAGTCTCAAAAGAAGCCTTCATCTGAGTCTTCTTGAGGACAAGTTGATCAACGATCTTCTTCCAATCGACGGAAGGCTGAGGCATACTAGAGGAAGATAAAACCTCTGGTTCTCTCTGTCTCTTCGTTACTCGGTCTTCAAGTAGCTCAATAAGTGCATCTTTGTCCTTAGACTCAAGTTGTAACTCCTCATGATTTCTGCTCAAAGCATGGAAACATTCTCCCCACATATCCTTTTCTTACTTCATCTTGGCAAGCGTGTCTTCCAACTCCTCTATATCTTGGTTAGGGAAAGTTAATGTCTCAACCACAACCATAGACATAGGTCTCTCATAGGCGTAAGGCATCTTCAATTCCAAAGCTCTTTTCTTCACCCAAAGAGTGTAAGTTTCCAAAGCTACATAGTTGCACGAACCAAGCTTGGATCTTCGCTTCATATGCACATTATGCCAAGCATGCACAATCTTCTGCTTCAAATGTTGGGGATCTTTACCCTCTTGATAGAAAAGACCTTCTAGCAAGGTGTTATTAGGTTTGTCTCTCAAGGGGAACCCAAGTTGACGATGAGCCAAAGCAGGGTTGTAGTAAATTCCTCCTTGTGTACCAATGAGAGGCACATTAGAGAACTCACCACAACTATCAATAATCTCCAAACTGCTTAATGATGGGTCATACCAAACTATATCATCATTAGTGAGAGACATAAGTCTTTGAGACCACCATAGACATTGTTTGTTCTCCATAAAAGCCGGTGTCTAAGGCAAGTGTGGAATAAACCACTTGTACAGAAGAGGAATGCAATAGACAATAGTTCCACCACCCTTAGAATTCCTTAGATGCAAAGAGAAATACATATCTCCTAACAAAGTAGGCACGGGATTCCCAATCAAGAAAATTCTAATGGCGTTAACATCAACAAAACCGTCAATGTTAGGGAACAAAGCTAATCCATAAATGAGTAACACAAAGATAGCTTCAAAAGCGTCCACACTACCGGCTTGAGGAAAGGCAATAGCTTCCCTAATGAGGAATTGAGAAGTCAACCCAAACAAACCTCCTTTCTTCACCCAATGAGCCTCTATCTCAGACTTCTTCAAGTGAAGGGATTCAACAATAAGATGAGATATGGGAATCTCTTCCAATCCATCAAATGGCACTTTGTTAGAAATAGGTATTTCCAAGAGATGGGCATACTCCTCCAACGTAGGCACAAGCTAATAATCAGGAAAAGTGAAGCAACGATAGAGGGGATCATAAAACTAAACCAACACATTTAGAAGTCCTTCAACCACGTCAAAAGACAAGATAGATAAAAGCTTCCCATGGCGTTGTTTGAAGTCCAAGGGATCTAATAAAAAAGATGATAGCTTCCTTAAGTCTTTCAAATCAGGACATCTGAAACCGTAATTCTTAGTGTTCCTTCATACACAATCCATGGTCTGAAAATATTTGCAAATAATACCTCAGTTCCTTGAAATTTTCGTGTGATGAATGTTATGATGCGCATGTATGCATGAATGCAACAATCACAAATAAGGAATCACACACAAGGCAAATAAACAAAGGTCAAGGGATGAATCAAGTCATTATCAAAATCAATCATCCATTTTGGTGGACTATGGTTTACACCTTATCAACATCCAAGTTCCATTTATATTGACAAGACTTGATCGGATCAACCAAGAATCAAGGGTTTGTTGTGAGTCACGAGCATAGAATCTGGGTAAGAACCATCCCAAAGGAGTGAACTAAGGATAAAAACCTATAGATCATGTTATAAAAAGTTCCCAGAGTCTTAATTACATCTATCGGATATTACAGGTTAGGATGACTGACTCATCAACCCATAATGTTCTCAAGAGAAACTCGTCTGAGTGTAGTATCGCGTAACAGCTGTGATCAAGTCTACACGTGAACAGTCTCCGCACTACGTCCTAAATAGGCCAAGATGGGTTAAATGTTCTATGGTCCTCAGTTTCTCGGACCCAAAATCAGATATAGTAATGCCTAACCACAAATAACTTGTGTGACATTTCTAACTCCAAAAGGGTCTCCACTGAGTAGATGGGTCTCAAGCCAACTTGTTAAGGACTACTCCACACAAGTCGAACATGACTATACCATCCTCATATCTTAATTGCACTCAAGTTCGGGTTAGAACTTATCTCACCACTCAAAGATCACCAAGCACAACAAGCAGATTATATCATACAAACAAATATACAAACATCAAATATACAATTATATACACACACAAAAAAAGTAGGCTAAACCCACTAGAGACTACTCCCCAGCATAGTTGCCACTTAAGTTTTATAGCGGTAAATTCATGACCATCAAACTATGGATAAGCTAGATGTCAATTAAACCAGAGTCACCACCGCGCTTTTATTGTTTCCAAGGGAAAAGGGGAAAGTATGAACAAAACCCAAAAGATAAGAAGTTTTCAAATCAAAACTAATAAAATGCCAGAGATTACATGTAAGGGGGTTGGTTACACAGAGGGAAGGTGTTAGCACCGAAAGTGTCATAGGTACTCCTAGGGAGCCCTTTTTTGTGTGCATATGTGTTTTTGTACAAATGATGTTGCAAATAAAACAGAGCGTGGGGATGAGAAAAGAATTCATTAATTATATTTTTGTATTTGACAAGACCTTCGGACTTGTGCCTACGTACCAACATAAAAATGAGGGATCAAAACCTCGTAGTTTGTGGTATCAATTTCAAAGTGAGTGCATTGTTTTTAACAAAAATTTAAGTTTAACAAAGGCATCAAAGGCCAAAAATGATTTGAATGAGTGTTAGTTATTTTTGGCTTTTTGAAATTTTAAGACAAGTATAGTTAAGTTTATTTACAAGTTTGATTAATAACAAGTTTGAAAATGCAATGGCATAAGGCCAAAGTTTCCAATTTGCAATATGGTCTAAGTTTAGAAAATAGACACAACCAAAGAAGATTTTTAAAAGAGGGAGAGATTTTGAAATTAAACAAGTGGGGAGGAGATGAAGAGACTAATCTTAAGCATAAATTTAAAAGTTAAGAGTTGAAAAGATCTAACCAATGGACTGCAATCCAATAGACAAGAATGTCATATAGAAACCCCAATTTCCCTTGGACTTTAGAGTCAAGCAACAATCAATATACAAATAGCAAGTTGAAGAGAAAGGCATCAAATAAAGATAGCCAAATCCAAGCTTAGTAACCCCATGATCTTCTTCAAGATTTCCCATGCACCAAATGACTTCAAAGATGACATTAGACACATGTTCAAAATAATAGCTTCAATATGACCATGTTGCAGATGAACTCAAATGGATTTTCAATTTTGTATCAGATGAAAGTTCACTTCACAAGCACTTGGTTTAAAGAAATTTGGCATTGGCCAAGTCCTTTGCATAAGGAGTGTTGCCTAAATTCTAAGTCCAATAGTCTCAGATCAAACCAACAGTCCACACAAAATGTTTTTTAGGATTTTTGTTCTTATCATGTACATTAAGGTCAAAATACCACACAAGCAAACAAATATATACAAATACAATATATCACAAAATATGGTCCAAGTGGACAAAGGGAAAATGATATTAAAGTAAATAACTTGAGTGGTATGAATAATGGCAAATGGATAAAGCTTAAAAATTAAAGTGCATAAAAGTAAATGACTTGAAATTAAATGTTAGTTGTTAGTTGATTAGAAATTAGTATTGCTTTTGCTTTGTTTTTGTTTAAGTCATTCTTTGGAGAACACTCAACCCACTTATCACAAGCATGGATCCTTGAAGCAAGACATCTTCCAAAGGAAGGAAAAAAGGCCAAGTTTCCACATAATACCATGAAAGAGGGGAGACTTACAATCTCACTAACTAGAATGTTATGCCTTTTGTGTCAAAATTTAGCGCTATGTTAAGCAATCGTAATTAGACTTATGTAAAAGTCACAACTATTTGAGGTCGGGCAATAGAAGTTTGGTGTTAATTCATGTTAGAGATATAGTATAATGGACTATGCTCATGAAACATACCACACACAAAAAGAATATGCAAAGTGGTGGACCTAATCTCATCCATACTCATGTTGATTTTGAAATCAACTAGCCTTAGGATGTAGAGATATTATAGGTCCATGACATGAATGAATAAAGAAGGAGAATGAGATGAAGAGGGAGGGGAAGTGGATCAAATACAAATTGGTCAAAGGAGGACTTTTACCAAATTAAGATCATCCATTCATTTTGGGGGATGGAATGTACATTCCATCAATCCCCTAAATCCAAGGATCTTAACTTAGCAAAGTCAAATCAACCTTGACCAACACCCAACAACACAAGTCAACCTCACGAAGTCAATTAACATTGCTCTACACAATTTATTTGGCATTTAATCAATTAAAAATAACAAAAATATGTATCAAATTAAATTATGGTTGGTCAATTTCCTAAAACCTTCATCAAAACACCAAAGAAATTGCCATGAGATTTATCATAGGTCAAACAAGGTCAAAGGACTTTGGAGAAAAAAATTCAGAATTTTTGAAAACGTAAAAGTATTTTTAAATAATTAAAAATATTCATAAAATCAATTAAATTATGAAAAATATTAATAATGATCCAAAAAAATAATTTTAAATCAGAAAATGAAAGAGGATTTTTTTTTTGGTGAAACTCTCATATTTTTGGGATCAATATTAAATTTAATATGAATTAATAAAAATAAAACAAATAAAATGAAAATCAATTAATCAGAAAAAACGTGGACCACTTGATCTCCCTCGTTAATTGAGGTGGAAGATCAAGTGGATAAAAACACGCGCTCCATGGTGTACACTAGTCAGCGCGCCACACAGTTGGTAATCAAAAGGAATGCTCAAGATTAAAATGCAAAGGCTTGATCATGTGGCTCAGAACTTGTCCAACACACCGTCGAAGGAAACCACCGGTCATATTTTCCGATGACCTTGGCCGGACTAGTTCTCTCATCACCATCACAGAAATGAAAAAGAATGACATGATCTTAAAGAAAAAGTGGCACTAAGCACGAATCTGACCTCAATTCAAACTAACTCCAAGTATATTGAGAGATACATGGAGTTGAAATTTGGGGTACATGAACTGAGTTGCTTCGATTTGACCTCAAAGCAACTAAATCTTCATGCATACATTGGTAGTACTTCAGAAAACCAAGGATCTAAGAGAATTGATGAGAATTGAGAGAGAATCGAAGAGAAGAAAAATTTGGAAAAATACCTTCAATATTGTGCAGAACTTGATCTCTCTTGCTTCAATTCGTGTTTGATCTTGCTTTGGAAGCTTGCAGAAGTGGTT
Organism: Lathyrus oleraceus; assembly: GCF_024323335.1. Taxonomy (NCBI): domain Eukaryota; kingdom Viridiplantae; phylum Streptophyta; class Magnoliopsida; order Fabales; family Fabaceae; genus Lathyrus; species Lathyrus oleraceus. The sequence continues at coordinate 109,992,535 of NC_066583.1, forward strand.
TAGGATTGGTACAAGGCTTTGGATCTTGGAGTTTTTGAATCTCCAAACAGTGAGATTCAAACTCAATTTTCAAGGGGAAATTCTAAGGTTTTCCTTTCAAATGTGAGGGTTTCAAGTGTGGGAGGCAAAGCTGGCGCATAAGGGTTCTCAAATCTGATGCCAAGGCATCTTATTTATAGCTCAAGCAAGTGTTATTTGCACCTTTCAAAATGTTTCCAATTTTGGCAATTGCATGATGCATGCTAGCATGGGTGTGTATAGGCGCATGAAGCTACTCAATTAAGTCCACAATTGCATGAAATTGAGTCTGAATGTAAATTGGAGTGCAAGGCAAAAGTGTGTAGCTGCTTGAAGATTGATCCTTGCCAAATGATGTATCCATGTTTAGACCATGCGTAAACCCCTCAAACCTTGTCCAAAATGAATGAATTTGGACTATTTGGAAAGGTTAGATCAAGAGGAACAACCCTTATGTTGAACACTTTTTTATTTGAAACTTGTATCATGATGAATTTTGAGGTGGAAGTTTGGAAATTTCAACATGTAAAAAATGTTTCTAAGTGTCAAGCCTTATGCTCAGTTATTCCACCTTGGCTAACTTTTTATGTGAGCTTCAAATGAGAAAAGTGTATTTATCAAAGTTGTATCTATTTCAAAAGAGTTCAAAATGGTCATAAATTTGACCTCATTTGGATTTGGGATGAATGAGTTATGCATTTTTGAAGTCGAGGAAAATCACTTGTTCAATGGTATTGGTCCAAAATGACCTATAATGTATCCTCATATCACATGCTCATAAAAGTTTAATTAGATCTTACTCGAAACATAAAAGTTGAATTAAACACCTTGAATTTGATTATGAAACTTGGAAATCTTTCATCTCATAAAAAATGAGCAAGTTATGGCCTTGGGAATTTGACCTCCAAATTAAGGTTTAGACAAAGTGACCTATAATCTTTCAATATAAAAAATGACTTTAAAAGCAAAAATATCTCTAGACCTCAACATAAAAGTTGTTTGTAATGTAATTTAAAGTAACTTTTCTCTTGGAATCATTTTCATATGATGAAAATTGTAGCAGATATGGTCTAGGGGGGCCCAGTTTTGATCAGATGAATTCCTCTGGTCAACCACCATCAACCGCCTTGCTAACTTGAAATTGTCTTAACTTTTGGGACTCATGGAGGATCATGTATGCATAATATGATGAAGTTTGAGGTGTCCCTTGAATTTTTTGATCAATTGTTGAATAAGCTTGGTGAAGAAGTTACACAAGATTCCTAGATGAACTAGGGTTTCCAAAGCAAACCAATCCCAAACTCTTGAAGAATTCTTGATCAAAATAACATGTGGAGATCATGGGGATCCATATATGATGCCTAGAGCCTTTGTGGATCATTTCTTGGTTGAGCTCTTAGCAAAGAGGGTCTTAAACCCTAGATATGTGCTTGATAGATCAAAGGTGATCAAGTGCCCTACCTACAAAAGAGTTAGACAAATGCGAAGACATATTTTTGGTATTTTGGTTAGTAAAGATGATAAAATAAAAATTATGACACAATCACATGTGCTTGGTGATCTCTCCTAATACAAACCTAATGAATGAGGGGGGAAGGAGGATGCCAAGGTATGATCCCAATGCTAATGCATATGATGAGATAGCATGAGGGATCTTAGGGTCAAAATTGGGGTCTTAAAAATAGGGGTGAGGTTTGGATTATAGTTAGTTTTTGAATGAGGTTTGGATTCTGTTAGATAAGGCTTGGAGTTGGTTAGCATTGGCTCACTGAGTTAGTAGTAAACTCAGTTAGTTATGTTCGACTCAGTTAGTTAGGAATTGTTAATGACTTAGTTAGTTGGTTATTTTAGTTAGTGGTTAGCTAATTGGTGAATGAGTGAATGACCAAGTTTGCTCATGTTGACTGGCTAATGCAGGTTACAACTTAAAGGGATATTGGTTTAAATCATGAATGATGACCTGTTGAAACTGTTGTAGGTCATGGCAATTTGTAGGTTTAGATTGATGGTTCTGATGAATGGAGGTTAGGCCATGATATTTTCTTGCACATGAAATCATGTTGAAATCCTTTATTGTCATTGAACTCAATGTTGTCATTGTGTTAGAAGTGAGGTTGGAATTGGATTTGGATTGGCTTGATGGTTTTGTATGCTGATTGGTAGGGCATTGCAAACTTTTTTCATGATTTTCCTTAAACTGTAATGGACTGTATGTTATTCAAAATGCAGAATTTTTTTAAGGTTGAGTTGAAGACCTCACATGGACTTATCTTGGCTTCACAAATTTATCCACTAAAATTGGCTTGTTGTTATGTTGCAATTAAGACTATTAGCTTTGTTGGTGTTAATGCAGTTAGATGTTAGCTTAAAAGTTGTTATGTGCATGGCTTGATGATTCAGTGGTTATGGCTTTTGCTAGCAGATGTTGTGGTTGAGCTGAGGACCTAACATAAGTTTCTCATAGATTCACATGGTTTGTTCAATGACAGTGTTGGTGGCACATTGCTGGTGACTCCTCCTACCAAACCTTGATTTAACATGATTGTAGGTATGCTTGAGCTACTACTGAGTTGAAATGTCAAGGTGTTGCATCCCCAAGGTAAGCATTATTTCTCTTAGTTATGCGATGCAAAACCTGTTTCTTGGTTGTGACTTAGGGTGCAACAGGGTACTGAATGACCTTTCCTACAGTATTTGTGCAAGTTGGGTTTAGTGTTTTTATGCTGATCCCAATAGTGGTTTGTTGCTAGGCCTTGTGATTGAGAAAAGCTATGAGATGAACTCCCACCTGTTGCAGATCAACATGATGACCTTCATCTTGATGAAGATGTTGAATGGGTCGGTCCAAATACCAACCTCAACTGGAGTTCCCAAATGATGTTTGTCTAACCTTTAAGTATGTTCCACCCAGTTCCTGCTTGCTTATGAGCTTTTATTGTTATGTTAGCTTGCTGCAAGATGGTTTCAGCCTGACTAGGATAGGTAGCATTTAATTTTCTCTAATAGCTCATGGCCTGATCTTGCTTGAGATTCAAAATATAATGCCAATTGGTTTTTGCAGGTCATGTTCATCTTGCACTGAAGGTTGCTTATTTCCATGTTGTACTGATGCAAGCTTGGTTCAGATTCACTGCTGCAAGGCCAATGTCTGCTGGCATGATGGTGTTTGCTGCAACTCTGTGTTAGCATGGCTTTGGTTTGCTGCAATAGGTCATGTTGTACTTGGTTTTGCATCAGGTATGAGGTATCATGGTTTGGTTTATTTTGCATTAGTTCATATGGTTCTGTATTGCTCCTGACTTGGACATTGATTGCAAATTTCTAGTTTTCGACTTGTGGTTATGATATGCACCAATGGTCTGGTTTTGATGTGAGCAATATGTAAGGTTTCAAGCAATGTTTTTGTGTTGCATTAGGCTGGCATTTGAAATGATCATGAACATGGTCTGCAATGATTGTAAACTGAAATGCAAGGATGGTTTTATGCCTGATATGAGCAAGATATAGGGTTCCAAACCATGGTGTTGTATGTTGCAGCCCTCATGTTGCAGGTGTTTGATGCAGAATTTGTAGTAGGTGTAGCTCTGCTGCAGGAAGGTGTGTCAAGGTGAGTTCAAAACCAAAATCCATGTGCATTGATTTGCCAAATTAGTCATGTAGGTGTCATTTTTGATCATGTGATTAGGGTATTTGATTGTTGTGAATGCAGGGCCATGTGTATCAAGGTGGAGTCATGATTGGCAAGGTAGGAAATGACCAAGTCATGGCATGGCAAGCATGATTTTGAAAATGGGCCAAATTACATGAAAATAAAGAAACAACGAAACACCTCAACCATGACTCTTGGATGGTGAATCAAAGCAAAAACAGGCTAGATTAGGTCTTAGGTGGTTAGAAATGGGTGAGTTGACTTCGGTCAATGTTGACCAAAAAGTCAATTGTTGACCAAAGTCAACATTTGGTCAAAGATGTCAAAATTTGTGTTTTTTCTTGTAATGGACCTTTTATGGATGGTAATGGATGAATTTAGGGTATTAGGGATTTGGGGTTGACTTTGGTCAAAGTTGACCAAAAAGTCAATTGTTTACCAGAGTCAACATTTAGTCAAAAGTTGCCAAGACTTGTAATTTTTTATGCAATGGTCAATGCGATGGTTTATATATGGATATTTGGATGGTAAATGGTTCTCAAGTTGCTTTCATTTTACAATGGATTTTGTGTTTGTATGTGCTTGAATTGTAATGAACATGGTCATGACATGGATCAATAACAAGGTTATGACTTGATGAAATAAGACTAAGGTTTGAACATGAATCAATAGATTTGACCACCATTTGGATTTTGGCACAATAGGTTTTAGTGTTTTGGATAGATAAAGCCACAAATGCACCAACAATAAGCCATAGATCAAATTCAAGACCAATGACCTAAGATACAAGCCAACCAAGGGTGTGTCAAGTATTTGAGGTGACCAGATGGAATGGCATAGATGGAGTCAAGTATGGGAACTGTGCCACCCAGGTTTGAGCCAAGATAGATGGATGAGGATCATAGTGGGCACCAATCATCCAATGGGTGAAAGGTGGGTGAAATTGGGGTTTTGGATGTCACTAGATGGAAAGCCAAGCAATAAAGTTCAACAAGATCAACCCCTCCTTGATTAGGGTTTTGGTGGATCCCACCTCCTTAATCAAGCCCTTTAAATCAAGCTAGATACTTTAATAACCAGTCTTCCAATGTATGAATCCTCACCAAGGCCTAAAGAAGTTCCAAGAGACCCTCTCCTCATATCATTTGGGATTAGGGTTTTGGAGACCTCTAAAGGTTGACGGGGTAGCACCTTGTTGGATCTATACCTCCATCATCAAGAAATTAGGGTTTTACATCCCCTACCTTGAGGAAAGTACAAGTCATACCTTTCAATCCCTAGCTCCATAAGCCAAGGAAATGGAATGAATGATGCATATGCATGAATTATTAATGTATGCAACTGATCCCCAAGTCAAGTGGTTGGATAAAAAACTAGGAAAAATGAGGGCAAATTTTGGGGTACAACACTGAGCAAGTTTGATTCTAAGGTACCAAAGTGTATCATGTTGGGATACTATGAATGCTCAAAAGGCTACAGAGTGTACAACACTGAGCCATAAATTGTTGAAGAATCAATCCATGTCAGATTCGATGATAAGCTTGATAATGAAAAGTCAAAGCTAGTTGAGAAATCTGCAGATCTAGAAATCTCTTACTCAGGTTCTGAAGGAAATAATTCAAAAGCCAAAGAAGATGAAGCTAAAGACTCTGAAGCTCCTCAACCAGAAGATGTTGAAGCTAAGACTCCCCTAAGAAGGCACATACAAAGATCTTCACATTCTGAAGAATTGATTATGGGTGACAAGTCTGAACCTGTCAAAACCATATCCTCTTTCAAGCCCTCTAAAGAAAGTCTTGTAGGTTTAGTATTTCTGATAGATCCTACATCAATTGATGAAGCACTTCAAGATACATAATGGATTATGGCTATGTAAGAAGAACTCAATCAATTCTCTAAAAATGATGTCGGGGATTTGGTGCCAAGACCCAAAGGAACTCACGTTATTTGAACCAAATGGGTTTTCAGGAATAAGTTGAACGAACAAGGAGAGGTAGTTAGAAAAAGGGATCGACTCGTTGCACAAGGTTATAGTCAGCAAGATGAGATTGACTATACAGAAACCTTTGCACCAGTTGTCAGGTTAGAGTTTATTCGTCTCTTAATCTCTTTTGTAGTTAATTATAATATCATCTTATATCAGATAGATATTAAGAGTGCATTTATGAATGGTTACATTATTGAATAAGTGTATGTACACCAACGCCCTGGTTTTGAAAATCCTAAAAATCCAGATTTTCTTTTCAAACTGAAGGAATTATTGTATGGTCTGAAACAAGCTCTTAGTGCATGGTATGAAAGACTAAGTAATTTTCTTTTAGAAAATGATTTCACTAAAGGGAAAGTTGATACAATATTATTATATAAGTCAATCAAAAATGACATTCTTGTCGTTCAAATTTATGTTGATGATATCATATTTGGTTATGTTAATTCTACTTTATGCAAAGAATTTGCTAAGTCTATGTAGACAGAGTTTGGGATGAGCCTGATGGGAGAATATCACACCCCAATTTTGATCCTGAATTAGCAAACTCATACATACATCATAGCTTTTGAATCCCTGCATATCATAACATGCATTTCATGGCGCGTAATACCTAGAATGCTAGTTTAAATAAATTTTCAAATCTATAGATAAATCGGTTGAATCAATTTTCAAATGTGTCAAATTAGCGGGCAAGTAATTTCAAAATCGAGCTTGCCTACATCAGTTTTATTAATCTACGTTTCACATAGTTTAACATGGTGTGCTCATTTTATTTATCGGCTACTTTTTCGGTCACATTTTTATCCGACTGAGCATTTTAACCATACATTTTTTACTTCAAAATTTGATCAAAACCTGTATGTTTTCAAGGAGCTTATTTCACGTTGATCATTATGGTGCAGTCATTTTAATTTTTCGAGCACTATTGTGCCCGGTTTTCATTCATTTTTTTATCATTTTATTTTTATTTTTTATTCAAAATAATCGGCATAATTATTTAGAGTTAATCGATCATTTGATTTGATTTTTTGTTGTGTATTGTTATTTTAATTTAATTTTTCAAAGTTATCTTTTATAATTCAAATTAATCAATTAAAGGATTATAAAAAGTCAGATTTTTAATTTTCCAATTAGCATTTGACACTTGACATTACATCATTGGAGTTTCCTCTCAAGTTCACGCAGGAGAAACGGATTTTGCCAATGAAATCCACACACAACGTCCAACTTCAGTGCCAACTAATAATTTTGCATTTCAAATGAAAGATAAAGAGGATTTGGTATTAACGTGAATGTACCCTTAATGTATGCGTTTTCCAGTACACAAAAATACCCTCTCTCAAAGTTACAACTGACAGAATATTAAGGAAAGGAAGTGATACTAGGTCTTCCCCTCAAAAGGAGGCACACGACCTTTTTACTATGGATTCCTTGGAAAGCTGGCTCTAAAAAAGCAAAAAAGATCACAAGATGGAGGACACATTTTTTTCTCAGTTTTTTCCCTAAGAACTCTCTTTTGTTGCAAAAACCATAAACCTCAACCTTACCACTGCACCAATATTCCTTCGGTCACACCTGTTCACCCATAAAACTCCCTCCGAACCGGATATCAAACCCACACAAACTAACTCCGTCACCCGCATCATAATTTCCACCGTGAAACAACATATATCTATTGTTATCTTCCTATAAACCACCCCTTCATTTTCTCTCCGGTGATCTTTCTCATTCACCATCAACAACAAACACAAACACCCTTTAACACCTCCATTCAAACCACTAAAAACTAACATCTCAAACACCCATCACCACCAGAAAATAGCAGTTCGGCCAACCTTCTTCAATCATCGTCTACCTCCATCGGCTGTCACTTTCCGTTCACCAAAGACTCAACTCCGACAACAACAATGATTCAGCAACGACGATGATTCATCAATGACAACAACTCAGTTTTGGCTTCACGGTAACATCACGATCATGACACCAATAACTCAACAACATCAAGTGTGCTATCTTTTTTGTTGAGATTAAATTGAATTTAAACTGCGAATTCGACACTGTTCATACGCCACGACCGTTGGATTTATTGTCAGACTTTCGATTCGGCAGTCTTTCTTATCCCCTTTGCAATTAGAATTTATTTGTTTGCTTAAGATGATATGAATGATTTCCTTTTAATTTGCTGGATTTAAAATTTATTAGTGTTTGATTGGATTAAAAAGAGAGAGTTCTTATTTATTTCAAAGTGTATGTTTGTTATAGAAATGAGGGAGGCGATTTAAAATAATGGAAGTGTGTTGGAATGTTTTATTCTTATATACTTATTTTCATTTTCTTTTTTTATATGAAAATAAGTGCCACTTGTTAGCTTATCATTTGAGCATGATTTTTGAAAGCATAATAAAGAAGGGGAAGTTGATTAATTAGATGAATATGGTAAGGTGGGGTGTTGTCCCCTAGTTTTATCACAATTTTTGTTTTTTTATTTATATTTTATATCTTTTAATTATTTTAGTTAAAATGAAATGTGGGTTGATACTATGGGCTTGACTTCAACATATTAGTTTAAGCTCATTAAATCTTTTTGAATCCTCCCATATATTGTAAATATTTTTATTTCTACAAATATATGCTTGGGTTTTCTATTTATTTCTTTGCCTAAATCAAATTTTTAGTCTACGAATTCAATATTTTCATGTCGTTATGATGCCAGATTTTTTATAGATATATTGATTGTATTTCACCATGTTATGACCTTTGCATACGATGTTTAATTTGTTGTTGATACGCATAAACCGACTTTGAGCATATTAATTAGAGTTTTGAATGCATTTCTTGACTTTTCACTTATTTTAAATTTAAATTGTGATGTTTACTTAATAACGGTTTTTGATATCGTTGTGTTTTTACATTGTGTGAATTAAGCCTCCCTTTACGATTTTATTTATTGAGTGTATGAGTTCATTCTTATTCCATGTCATCTTACAATGATATGTCTCACATTAGCAATTATTTGCATTCATGATAACATACAACGATCCAATGTCGTTGTGTTTAAATCGAATTTGAACTCTACTTCTATTTGCTTCGCATGTCCTTGCGTTATGTAACATTGATTCACATCCTCGCGTACGTCCCTTTTTTGTTTTACTCCTTTCGATTTAATCAAGATGAATGAGTGTTGTGCATATGTCGTGTGTGTCACCATCTCCCATGTTTTGGCTTGCTATTGGGACTTCTTACTATGAGACTTTTTTTTCGTTCATTGACACTTATTTGCTTGCATTTGCTTAATTGAGTTTGCTTTAATCGCTTCATTATCTCATATTCTCATTCAGCAAAATATACCCCCACTCCTATGACGTGTAATAATTTTATCGCTTTGTTTTTTATTGCTTATTTGTTTAGGTAGTTTCTAACACAATAATAAAATTAACCCTTTTTCAAAAAAAGAACAAAAAAAAACTCGATCCAACGTCGAGTACTTTTTCTTAAGTCCAAACTATTCAACCATTTTTAACCTTTCTTTTCAATTTATTTCTATTATTCCCATTTTCTCAAACTTTTCATCTTCAACCATTTTCAAATTCTCCAACCTTTTGGTCAAACCTTTTGCAATCGTTAATCAAATGCTTGATCCAACGTCAAGCCATTTTCCCAATCAAAAATCGAAAACACTTAACCACTATTTAACACTTTTCAATAAAATGTATGAAAGGAACAAGATATAGTCCACCAGCTCCTGAGAGTTAGGATCCGAGATGTAGATCTCGTCAATCCAAACACTCATCATCCTCAAATCAATTCCACTACAATTAATAAAACTCGACTAGTTTCGAGGGCGTTTTCTCAAGACAAACTTCAATACATATAAGAATATCAAAACCCTTTTGCAAATAAGATGAAAAAGGAATAGGGTATAGTTCTCACCCTTCCAAACACTCATCACCCAAAAATACTTCAAACCAATCAAACTCTTTTCTCGTCGTCGCGTGATTGATCCTCAAACCCTTTTTGCAAATGAAAGGTACTCTGTCTTGAGATGACGCAAAAACAATGTTTCGTCCACTTGAACATGTGAGTAAGCTTGCGACCTTGCCCATAAATGTTGATTTATAAATCCATTCGGTCGTGATGCAAACATTCCCATCTCCACTTGTTTTGGGTAGCCAATAATGTTTATGTCGATTGACACAAATTAGCTTTCACTAAAATTGAACAACAAAGAAATATTTTCTACCCAAAACAATGTAAGTCTTGAGCCCTCTATTGCACCCGGAGATACGTAGGAGCGGGATTTGTAAATCTTGTCAGGCACATTAATAAAAAATCCAAAAACATTTTCTCTTTTATTTTGGTCATATTCTTCTTTCCATATTAATAACTTGAGAAGTCTGGCATTTATAAGCTAACACTAACATGCATGACTAACCAAATGGTTCATGTTAAGTACAACGGACGTGAGGGGTACTAATACCTTCCCCTTGCGTAATCGACTCCCAGATTCTGATTTGGTTGCAATGACCATAATCATTATCGTTCTTTTAGGGTTTTTATCAATATTTTACCTTTCCCTCTTTACGAGTAAATAAAGCTCGCTGACGACTCTATTTAGTCCATCCCGCGAGCGTGTGATTGTGCTTTCCGAGGTCGTGTGCTTATTTTTCGAGGTACGTTAGATGGCGACTCTGCTGGGGAATCCTCCCTAAGTGAGACAAGCCTAGTTTGGTTTGTTTACTTGTGTGGCTTTTCTTTATTTGATGCTTTTATTATTCCTCATTGTTATATAATTTGTTGTATGGTTCCTTTATATCGTGGTATTGGATTGATACTTTGATTGCAAACCTTGTGGGAAAGACTATCCACCCGGTTCTATAGTGAAAACATGAGATATGAGAGGTTGAGTAGTGTGGGTCCCCGAGATGTAGTTCTCATAATCGACACAAGAACCTCACTTAGAGTAAATTCTTTGAAAATGTTGTCAACTGATAAATAGTTGTCACCAACTTTGATGTTTTCACGAGGATCCATGACTCTAAGGACCTTTGTGGAACCTTTAACCCTCTGGCCAACTAAGAATGATGGTCACATAGTGCAGGTCCCCGATATGTAGTTCTTGTAAGGGTCGGTACAAAGATCTCGCTCAGAATAGATTCCCTTGGTGGAGTTGACGCACAACATGCAATTGTTGTAAGAGGCAAACATTCTTAAAAATCCATGACTATGGGAACCATGAATAGAACCGACGACGATGGTCATGTAGTGTGGGTCCCTGAGATGTAGTTCTTATAATGTTTGGTATGAAGACCTCACTCAGAATAATTCCCTTGATGGAGTTGACGGCTGGCATGTAGTTGTCATAAGCGACAAACATTCTTGTGGATCTATGACTCTGGGTTTTCGTTTACAAACCCCAGATTCTACCCGGTGAAAACCTTGTTATGGAAAGCAATCAGATTCATCCATACCTCGTATCTTTGAACCTATACCAAAAAAATGTTGGTGTAAGCCCTATAGGCCAATACTTTTGGTACTTGTATCGAGTTATTTATTAATAATAAAAGGCATTTTCTTTATTATGGTTGATTAATAAAGTCCCTGGAATAGATAGTCCGTTTAATGTATTAAGTGTGACTTGATCATGAGAACACATTAAACATAAGGACACTATTCTTAAAGTATCCGTAGTCGAGCTTTAGTGTGAAGTGGGATAACATTAAAGCATTAAGACTATTATGTTTGTAGACTGATGATCACATCTCATGGATCATGGATAAAGAGTTATCAAGTCTTAAACATAGGTATGAATATTAGGAGTAATATTTATACCGGATTGACCCGCTATGAGAATACTATATAGAAAGTTAAGCAAAAGTGTCATAAGTTATTCTCATGGTGATAATAGTGTATACCACTCTTCGACCTGAAACCACTATGGATCCTAGATGTAGACTCGAGTGCTTTTTTGCTGATCCAACATTGTCCGTAACTGGATAACCATAAAGACAGTTGATGGTGTAGAACCTCAAATTTGCACCTATCATTGTACATACATTCTCATATTAGGTCATAACATAACATGGTCCACTGCATAGCATTGCATTGTCCCTTTGCCTCAAGTGCAAGCCATTCAGAAGAATTAGGTCAAACTGGTCAGGAGATTAGTCAATCAAGCAAGTCAGTACAATTTCCATTGAGCCAAGGCTCTAGGGTTGGTCCAACATGTTCACATGACTTGGGGATCCATTTGAAGTGTTTTGGTCAAGGATTGGATGTTCAGAAGTCATCAGTCAATGCACAGTCCATCAGAAACCCTAAAAAGTCAACCTTGGTCAACTGGGTTTGATTTTATGGATTTCAAGGTGGGAATTGGTTTGAGAGGGTTCCTTCATGTCCATATAGGCCTCATATAACATGTCAAACACCATCATGGAAGAATTTCAAGCCAGACAAGAAATTTCCAAAAATAGAAACTTGACTTGTAATTGAAACTTGCCAAAAATGGAAACTTCTTGATCCCAAACTTACATCATGATACAAGCTTCAAATGAATTTTTGCCCAACATGAAAGTTGAAGATCTTGTTCTCTCATTTCCAAAAAGTTCAAGAACACTCAATTCCCATGTATGGTTGGCAAGTTATGATCAATTCATTCTCAAAAATTTTTGAACTTCAAAAGGCCATATCTCTCAAACCATTTGGCCAATTTGGGTGGGGTTTTTTGCAACAAGCCACATTTGACCTCCTCTTTCCAAATATGTAACCATCATTCATCAAAACATCATAGATCAAAATGGCATTTTTGAACTTACTTGAATTAATTTTAAGTGAAGTGAAAATTTGACTTTTTAAAATAAACATTTTCCATCACTTTGGCCAATTGGAATTGATCAGAATTTGCATTTTTGACATGTTCAAAAGCCCAATTTCGCAGCCTTGGCCTTGCACCTCACCATTTAAGCAAAAGTGACCAATTAGCAAAGTTGTCATTTTTAACAAATTTGGATTACCATACAACTTAACCATGCTTAGCAATCATAAACAGAAGTATAAAGGACCATTTTCTTTCTGATTGAAGCCCTAGCAGCCACTGAAAACCAACAGAAATCCATTTCTCTCAAAATCTCCATTTCCTTCATTTTCAATTTTCGACCAAAAAACTCAAAGGAGCAAGGTTCTTGTTTGGTTGCTTCATCATTCAACATCCATTTTGAGCACATTTCAAGCATCTTTTCCCAGCTGTAATCAAAGAAAAGCATACTGTTCCATCAAGCTTCACTAATGGCAGATCTGGATTGGAGTAAAACCAAGCATTCTTGAGCCAAACATCCATCACCAGTCATCTTTTGGAAGCTATTGGAGCAACTGTTTCGAGCTAAAACATCCAAATCCCAACTGTTTCACTATTTTCTTCAAGAACAAGTAAGATTTCGAACCTCACCATTTGCTAAATCTTAACATGTTTTAGAAAGGTCTTTGCATGCTGATTTCATTGGTAGTCATAGTTTTGAAAATGGTTGAATGATGATTGAGTTATGCTGATTCAAAGATTGTTGTTCACTTTTGTTTTTGCTCGATTCATGATATTTGGCTCGATTTATAGAAAATGAATGATGGATTCGTGTTGTGTGATGTTTGCTGAGTCCAATGATGTATCCAATTTGATTTTCTGGGCACATTAAAAATTCACGAATTTGGATGAAGATGATGAATGTACTGTTCCAAGAACCCTAATTTCCCAGAATTTTCTCACGTGTTTGCATGAGCTGTACTGTACCATTGCCCCATGACCAATCACGTTATTTCCTTTCCATGGCCAAAACGCAGTGTTTTGTTAAGTGGCTCCGGTTATTACAAAATTGCCATCGCCCGTGCCCCATGTCTTATTAAATTATATTTGTTTTCAATGTTTATTTCATTTGGATGCATCATCTTGCAAAATTTATAAGTCCTTCATTTTAAATCCAAAATTCATGGGAATTTTTGCATTGTGTTCATCTGGATCTCTAGTATTTAATCATGATTTTTCTTGATTTTTTTTATGAGGGTATTTTAATTGGTATTAGGGTTTGTAACATGTGTCCATTTTTTGTACCTTTTGCCAAAACATTTGTGAAATGATGACACTTTGACCAATGGCTCCCAAATTTTTTGTGCATAAACTAGACACATCCATGGTGATTTTGGTATAGGGTTTATGAATTTATCATCTCTGGTCATTGAGTTATGATTTTTTGAAGTAGGGTGTGACAATTTGTGTCACACCATTGATATGTAACTTTATGATTTTCATTATCATGCCTCTTGACCTCAAAATGCTTTGATTTTTTGCATCAATGTGCTTGAGTATGTCTAGTTTACATGTGATTTTTATTGGAATTATTTGTGGCATTTCCTAATTGATTGATATTTTTCCCCTGTTTGACCAAAATGTTGACTTTTTGTGACACATGTTCCCATTTCATTTGTGAAATCCTCATACTTTATTAGATGGACATGAAATTTGACATGTGATTAGTAGACATCTTAAGCTTTGCCATGGTTTTGATCCCATTCATTTCTCATATTCCATCACTGATTTATGATTTTTTCAAGTTGATGCATGTTTGGTTGACTTCTTTGAGCATGCTTAAACTTGCCCTGCCTTTCTGATTTTCATTGACCACCTTCTGCTTGTCCAATTGAATTGAAATTTGACATGCTTACCATGCTGTGGGCTGTGTTTGACCATGATTTGTTTGATGATTTTTTGAAATGTTTATGATTGGTTTTGATTCAAGTCTTGCTGTTGACTTCCATGAGCTTCTAAATGCCATGCCTTGACCTAATTTGTTCATGAAATGATGATGATGATTGATATGAATGTGAAACCAATTGAGCTTGTTTCTTGATTGTTTGAATTTGATTTTGGACACTTGCCATTTGCTGTTTTAACTTTCTCATCCCCTTTTGACCCTAGGCTTGTCCTAGTGGTCCTGTTACTCATGTTTGAGCTCATTTTTTCAGGTTAACCGACAAATACTCAATGAGACCAATTCAAATTGGTTGAGTTTGCTTGTTTATCATGACTAATCCATTTGTTTTGTAGGTTGCTTGGCTCACATGCCTTGAGCTTTGTGCATTGCACATTTAGCCTGTTTGTGTTGACTGTTAACTTTTGTTTCATTCTGATTTAACTTTGACTTGTATGCTAACTGTGCTTGACTGATTTTAGGTACTTTAGTTGCTTTTAGTTCCTTGTGAACTTTGCTTTGCTTTGCTTAACAGCAATTTGCATTGAGGTATAATTTCTCATCTTCATGTAGTCTGGAAGACCTGGCCTGCTACTTAGCCAGGCACCTGTCTGAAGTCCTCCTTAAGAGGCAATGTTTGTGACTGGTTACGTTTGTCCTTGTATAGAGTCAAAGACCTCCTAAGTGAAGAGGCAATTGGCAGAACCCAAGGGATATGCAACCTATCCCCTGCTATTCTGTGTGTCATCTGCTTTGCTCACACCACTGTGTTGATGCATTGCAGATACAAGCCCAAGATCTTGTATATCTGTACAGTTGAGTCAGTATCAAATGTGTAGAAGGGTTCCTACCTTATGAACCCACACATTCTTGTCTTAAGCTCTCCCAGGCCAGGGATAAGAGTTGTGAAGTCTTATCTTCACTCACCTTTCATCTGCTTCACCTTAGCCCCTCAATGGCAAGGTTAAGAGCTAACACTACCCAGTTCCAGTGGTTTGTTTGTTGAGGTTGATATGACCCCTCGACTAAAGCCTAGCCTTGATGTTTGAGCCCCTTGTTAGTGTGTTTATTTCATGCTGTATGTGCTTGTGTGGTGTGATTGTATCCCCTAGGTTTGTTAGACTCCGTGTAGTCTCGTTTGCATGTCAATTAAGGTAGCACGGTTCCTTCGTATAGGACTTCCTTTCTTGCTTGAGCTTTCCTAAAACACAAACCAACGGGAATAGTCTAGCCGAACTACGGCAACTCTGATTCTCGTGTCCAGATGAGATATGTAGGCACGAGACGCGATATCTCGTCGAGTTTGACTAACAACTAACACTAAGTCTTTTCTCTCGCCCTCGTTGCGATTGAGACCTCCCCTTTCTCTTGCCCTAGTTGCAATCGAGACCCTTCTTCTCCCTGTGCCAGTTAGCTAGAAACCTTAACTTAGGGATGATTTTGCATGATAACATCTAGGCTCGAGTCGTAGTCTCCCTAGTGTTGTGTCTCCCTCTGTTATCTGGTTAGGCTAGTCCTTTTTCCCTGCGTAGGGGAACTACGTCGCCCTGATCCTCATACCAGATGAGGTACGTAGGCAGGAGATGAGCTGATCTCTCCGGGCGCCCCTTTTTGTTTTTTGCTTGTGTGAGTTGTTTCTCCTTTTCTGGTTGGAGTCTGACGTAAGTCCAGCGATTGGCAGTCGGTTTCCTGTGTGTGTTTGTTGGTTCGGATGCTGATGTAAGTCCAGTGATTGGCATTCAGGCTCCACGTTTTCCTGTGTTTGTTTGTGTGCGTGTCAGCCGAGCTACGAATGCTCTGATTCTCCTTCGTCCAAAGGAGATACGTATGCATAGGATGCGACTTCCTAGCGAGCATGTGTCGTTTCCCCAGTCCGAACTACTTCGACTCTGATGTCTATGCCTGATAGACTAAGTAGGCCCAGGATGCGATATCCTGCCGAGTCAGTCTTGTTTGTTTTCTTGTGTCTCTTTCAGCCAGTGTGTGTGTGTGTGTGAGCAGTGTTTTTAGCAACCATTTTCCTTCCTATTGTGCGTGGATCCCGTCGAGTACGACGGATGCGTAGGGGTGCTAATACCTTCCCTTCGCATAACCGACTCCCGATCCCATTCTCTTTGGTCGCGAGACCATGTCTTTTCCAGGTTTACTCTGAGCGTTTCCTTTCCCTCTTTTGGGATAAATAACGCACGGTGGCGGCTCTGTTATTCTCGTTTTCCCGCCGGTTTTTCGCGTAATGCGACAGCTGGCGACTCTGCTAGGGATATAGAGAAGTTGACCTCTGCTGGTCCATCTTCCCTGGGCAAGTCTCTCCTAGCGCTCTCTAGGTTAGGGTTTTGGTTGCTTTGTGCTGTGTGTGTTTATTGCATTCATTATTTACTGTTTGCATTTATTGTGTGCATTAATGTTTGCATTCATTCATATTCATTATTCATCTGGCTGGTTGTCTGTTTCTCTCTGTTGGGGTGGGAGTCACTTGAGGTAAAAGGTCCAATACCCAGACCATGAGTGAAATCTATGAAGCTTAGGAATAGAGTGATTCATGGGAAGCGGGTGGTATTGCGCCACTTAGCGGAACATTGATATCACGAGCAGTTCAGACCCTGGTGGGATATTATCGTTGCATACTTCAGGTGTGTATATGATAATATTTTGCGGAAGGTTATTTATGCTGCGTTTCTCTCGACCTTACCCTGGCCTAGATGACACCCGTGAGTGGGGCGGGAATGATCATTTTAACAGGTACAGTTGGTGACTCCTGGTACTGATGGTGACTACGAGTTATGGACATTTATTTCTGGACGCCGGAGGTTTGACCCTGGTATTGATCAGAGGGTTCCGTTTATTTCGGATCCCTGGGCTAAACTTGAGGGTACTCGCTCAGATGGTGACTCAGTTCTCCAGACTTGGGTTCAGATGCCAGCTCCTCAGATGACTTTGGGGTTTCAGATGGTTCCTCAGATGCCAGTTCCTGCCAGTCTTGGCTCCATCATTTGCATCACAGCATGTTTATTTTCCAAAAAATAGTAATGCATGAAAATAAAAAAAAATAAAAAAAGTTAACTCGCATATTCATATCCTTTCTCAGGATCATTCATGATAAAATAGCATCCGCATCATACGCATATCATGCACATATCATCCTTGCATTGCAGACATGTTTAGGGACAAGACTTCTCACTCCGGTTCCTTTGTCAGACAGGATAACTGATCGAAGACCACACCGGTATTCAACCAGGTTCAATCAACAGAGAAGTATGGATCAGGTTCAGACTGAGTTGGCCGAGATGAGGGCGAACATGGCCCAGTTCATGAACATGATGCAAGGAGTCGCTCAAGGTCAGGAAGAGCTTAGAGCCTTGGTTCAGAGACAAGAGACCGTGATTCAGACATCCAATCGTGCTTCGCCTGTTGTTGCACCTGCCCAGGTCCCTGAGACTATCCATGTTGCTGCTCCCACTAACGACTATGCCGTCGGGGATGAACTCGGGGGTATCAGGATCAATGGCCAGCCTCCTGCTGCAGAGGTCAATGCCAGAGCTACCCGGGCTCCGATTCTTCATCCTGCTCCGCCTTTTGACGGACAAGAGGACATGTTTACCCTCCTCAGTGAGGACAACGACGTTGTGAGAACCGAAGAGAGGGATAGAAAAGTGGATGCTCTTGCTGAGAAAATCCGAGCCATGGAATGTCAGAACTCCCTTGGGTTTGATGTGACCGACATGGGTCTGGTGGAAGGGTTGAAGATTCCCTACAAATTCAAAGCACCTTCTTTCGACAAGTACAATGGCACTTCCTGTCCTCGCACCCACGTGCAGGCTTACTTCAGGAAGATCTCTGCTTACACTGATGATGAGAAAATTTGGATGTACTTTTTCCAAGATAGTCTATCTGGGGCATCTTTGGACTGGTACATGGAGTTGAAGCGAGAATCAGTCAGAAGCTGGAAAGATTTGGGTGAGGCCTTCCTAAGGCAATACAAGCACAACATGGACATGGCGCCGAGCCGAACTCAGTTACAGAGCTTGTATCAGAAAGATAAGGAGAGCTTCAAAGAGTATGCCCAGAGGTGGCGTGAACTAGCCGCAAGAGTGCAACCTCCGATGTTGGAGACAGAGCTGACTGACATGTTCATTGGAACCTTGCAAGGTGTGTTCATGGATCGCTTGGGAAGTTGCCCATTCAGTAGCTTTTCAGATGTTGTTGTCTGTGGGGAAAGAACTGAGAGCCTTATCAAAGCGGGAAGGATACAAGATCCTG
Organism: Lathyrus oleraceus; assembly: GCF_024323335.1. NCBI lineage: Eukaryota > Viridiplantae > Streptophyta > Magnoliopsida > Fabales > Fabaceae > Lathyrus > Lathyrus oleraceus. Next base: position 110,011,181 of record NC_066583.1, read on the forward strand.
GCTCTTCAAACTCTTCCAGTTCTAGGAAGCCATCCTCTGGGGCACCCAGAAGGGGAGAGGGTGAAACGAACGTTGTGCACCGTCGGAGGAGTGTGAACAGAGGACAGTATCGACAAGTCGCCGCTGTGACTATTCCGGCGACTCAAACTCAACAAAAGCAGAGAAGACCAACTCAGCAGTATCAGACTCCACAACATCGTCCTCAACAGCAGGCTTACCAGCCTCCCAACGATAATCAAGTTGGTACAAGTAATGAGAGGAAGAAGATCATTTTTGATCCAATCCCCATGTCCTACGCCGAACTGTATCCCTCTTTGATAGAGCGGAACTTGATTACTCCCAGAGACCCGCCGCCCATACCCGTCAACCCTCGGTGGTGGTATAGGCCTGAACAACATTCTGTGTATCATTCAGGTGCTCCTGGTCACGATGTGGATAGCTGCTTTCAGCTGAAGATGAAGGTTCAAGACCTTGTGAGGTCAGGTATTCTGATCTTGGAGGACTTAGGTCCCAATGCTAATCAAGCTTGAAACTCACAAGTCCCGGGTTGGCGCTGACTTTTCTTCTGAGGTTTTCAATAAAGAGAGTTGTTCAAAAGCAGAAGCTGCTGATGCAAGAGATATTGACAGTTGTCATCCTTGGGGGATCTATCACAATTGGGTCACTGTGGGCGTTCCTACAGTTGTTCATAAGTCAGAGTAATAATCACTTTGTTTAAAAACCCTTCTCCCATGCCAAAAGGAGAAGTGATGACATTGTTGGCAACATTTTGTGCAATGATATTTTCATTCAAATAAATGCATGTTAAACATTTGTTATTCCAATTATTTTCCCTTTTTGCTTTTTACAAGAAATTGGTGATCACAAAAAACCTAAAAACAAGAATAAAAGCAATCTTTTCATCTGCATAACGATTGCCTTGTTTGATTTCCAAAAAGCTTTTCATATCTAACTCATTATGCAGGTTGATTCTTAAACCCATTGAACATAATGATCCAACGCCATCTCCCAATTTTGAATCCTTGTATTCGAAGCAGAAGAAGATGATGTTGAAGGGATTCCTGACGAGATTTCCCGACTTTTTGAGCAAGAAAAGAAGATCACTCAGCTGTATCTCGAGAATCAGCAGAACAGCCAACTGGGGCATCAAAAAAAAAAGAAGAAAAAAAAAGAGAAAAAAAAGAAAAGAGGAGGGTGCAAAATCAAAAGAAATCAAAAGCAAAATTAAAAGAAAAAAAAAAGAAAAAAAAAGAAAAAAAAAACAACAAAAGAAACATAGCACCCTCAAAGTCCCAAGTTGACTGATGCTGAATTCAATCAAAAACAAAAGATCAACTGCAATGTTTTATGGTCAGTTATATCAGCAGGGAGTGAAGAAAGCATTCGATAAGAAGGTCAAGTCTCGTGTGTTCCGAGAAGGTGACCTCGTGCTCAGGAAAGTCTTGTCTTTCACACCCGATTCCAGGGGCAAGTGGACTTTACAAGCTACGAACGTCCGAACGTTGTCAATAGAGCCTTTTCAGGCGATGCTTTAACACTTACTACGATGGATGAAGAAGTTCATTCGTCCTGTGAATCCAGATGCAGTCAAGAAATACTTCGCTTAAAACAAAAAAAAACAAAAGCTCGCTAAGTCGAACACCCCAAAGGGCGATTTAGGCAAAAAGGAGCGTCTCGGTGGATTGAAAACCCGAAAGGGCGATCCAGGCAAAAGTTAGAGACATTAAAAAAAGAAAAAAGAATTTGCATCCCGCTAGATTGAACACCTCACACTGGGGCAATCTAGGCAAAATTAGGGATTTGGCAAGTAACTGCATCTTGACAAGACCATGTTCTATATCTATCATCCGCCAGGAATTCTCGATACATCATCGACTGAAGCTCTGAATACATCGAAATTCAGAATGGTAGAGAAAGGGTCATTATGTTCAATGTAGCCCTCTCCAATATATATCACCGATTTCAAATTTGTACAGATCCATGGAGTCTCGCCCTTTGCAGACTACCATTCAATTACATCTATTTGAGCTTTTACCCAATTATTTGCACTCTTATTTGTTTTAATTCAACAAATGTTTTGCATGTTTTAATTGATAAAGTATCATTGTTTTCAAAATAAACAAATTTTTCAAAAAAATTGTTCTTAAACAAAGTGAACATTCACAATGATGGAAGGTTACTTAGGAGACCCACAGTGCTCTCCTGAGGGTGGTATGATTAACAACAGGTAAGACAATTGTTCGTATCTCGAGCATGGTTGTATCTTTGTCCTGCAGAACCTCGTATGGTCTCTTCTCAGCGAGTTTGCTTAGAGCAGTGTTGGTTGAAGTTGTTCATCTTCATGTCCCCGGCAGTGCAGAGTCTTCCTCCAAGTTCCTATTAGCACCTATGGTGGGGCATCCCCAGTGGAGTGCTGTTTAAGCCCTATTGTGGGGCATCCCTAGCAAGTTTGCAAGTTTGTGGGCCAGTTCCCAGGCAGAGTGTTTATTGAAGACTCTAACTTTCCTCTCTCCAGCAGAGCAGTCTTCCTCTCTCCCCCCAGCATGGGTATTTTTCTTTGAAGATTCAGTATTCGGTGGATTGACATCCCAGTAATCCGGCATTCTCTCAGATAGATCCCTCAGCGGAGTTGTTTGCACGAGGAGCTTTGTCAATGCCTATCTATTCTCATCAGAGATCTGATTGCTTCTCGGTACCTCTGGTCTCCAGCACGAGTTGTTGTGGCGCGTACGCCTGTGTTTGAACTTTGTTCTCCGGTTTGTGACTGAAGATACCTCCGAAAGCCTCTGGTGGCCTTCCTCCCCTGCAGGATGAGTGTTCCCTGATATCCCAGTCCCCAGTGGATTTTCTTTGCTCTCTGATGACTTTGGTTTTCCCTCCGGAAGAATGGTGTCGGATGGTTGATTCCCGAACCTGCCTGTTGAGCATGTCTGTTTGTCAACATTCATCATACATTTTAGGTATAATGCATACATGCATAATCATAACATTCAGGTACTCATGTTGCAGCTGTTGCCGTGTTTCTGTTAATGCTTGCCTCCTGCTATTTGGTAATACAGATCTCTCCAGTAGATTTTCCTCAAGCAAATATGGGTGTGTCTGATCTCTCCATGTAGAGCCAACCCTTAAGCAGAAAGTGTCTACCCTTTCCTACCATTTCCCCACTGAGATACTTCCTCGTGGATGACGGTTGTTTCCGTTCCCTCCCAACACGCATTGGGATGGGTAGTCCCTATTGAGTTTCTTTCCTCATTAGGGTGGGTCTTGTTTCAGTCTGCCATTTTGGATCGATCCTGAATTGGCTTCCTATTGGCTGTCTCTTGTGCTTCCCTGGGGCATAAATGAATAGTTGCTCACTAACCGGCACTCATTCACCTTATCCTCAGCGGAATGGTGTGGCCTCTACCTACAAACCGGTAGTTGTAAGTCCCATCTCTGTGGTTTTCTACCTACTAACTGGTAGTTGTAAAATCCCACTTTCATCCCCTAGCGGAGTTAACCCTTTGTGCTCATCCTATCGATGACTGGTTACTTTTCTGCGGCTTCTACCTACAAACCGGTAGTTGTAAGTCCTATCTTTGTGGTATTGATAGTCTTGTCCCCTTGGATACTTGCCTTGATCAAGCAGTATTGTCCCCATTGGGTCTTCACCTTCTTTTTGGATACTTGCTCCGAGTAGGCAACTTTATCCTCTTTTGATTGGTCATCTTTTGCATACCTAGTCTGGTACCCAGATGCCTTTCTTTTCGGTCGATTATTCATTTAACAACCTACAACCCGGTTATGGATAATCTTCCATGCGAGTTTATTATCTACGTTTTGACGGCAATAGATAATACACCTCATGCACTCTTTGGTCAGTCTTTCGATTGTTATCTCCAGCAGAGTAAGATTCGTATTCCTTGTGGAATCGAATGTTCATCCTTTAACAAGTTTGCTTTCGCTCTCTTCAGGATGTTTTCGGTCGATTATTCATTTAACAACCTACAACCCGGTTATGGATAATCTTCCATGCGAGTTTATTATCTACGTTTTGACGGCGATAGATAATACACCTCATGCACTCTTTGGTCAATCTTTCGATTGTTATCTCCAGCAGAGTAAGATTCGTATTCCTTGTGGAATCGAATGTTCATCCTTTAACAAGTTTGCTTTCGCTCTCTTCAGGATGTTTTCGGTCGATTATTCATTTAACAACCTACAACCCAGTTATGGATAATCTTCCATGCGAGTTTATTATCTACGTTTTGACGGCTAGATAATATATCTCATGCACTCTTTGGTCAATCTTTCGATTGTTATATCCAGCAGAGTAAGATTCGTATTCCTTGTGGAATCGAATGTTCATCCTTTAACAAGTTTGCTTTCGCTCTCTTCAGGATGTTTTCGGTCGATTATTCATTTAACAACCTACAACCCGGTTATGAATAATCTTCCATGCGAGTGTATTATCTACGTTCTGACGGCTATAGATAATATGTCTCATGCGCTCTTGGGTCGAAGTCGTCCTCCCCAGTCGAGTAAGATTCGTATTCCTTGTGGAATCGAATATCCATCCTTTAACAAGACTGATTTTTCTAAAGCCCTCTTCAGAACATTGAGTGTTTAGAACACAAACCAATTCATGTTTTGGCACTCAGGCCAATTTTCCGGTATTCAGACCGAAGAAGTTTCCGACGATCAGGTCGATGTACTTATGTTTTTCCGGTATTTAGACCGAAGAAGTTTCCGACGATCAGGTCGATGTACTTATGTTTTTCCGGTATTCAGACCGAAGAAGTTTCAGACGATCAGGTCGATGTACTTATGTTTTTCCGGTATTCAGACCGAAGTGGTACTCAGGCCAATTTTCCGGTATTCAGACCGAAGTGGTACTCAGGCCAATTTTCCGGTATTCAGACCGAAGTGGCGTTCAGGCCAATTTCCGATTTTCGGATTAACATCAAATCTCTCATATACCGATGCTCAGTATTTAGACTGACGAGCGGCGCTCAGGCCACGATTATCCCTGTGTTACCATTTATTTTGGTATCCAGGTCGTCGTTTCTGTTTCGGTATTCAGGCTGATTTCTTTTTTTCCGTTCCAGACGGATTTTTCTTTTAAGACTGTTTCTTCGCCGATTCTGATAGGCACTGTTAATTATTTTCCTAGCAGAGTGCAAATTTCTACGGTTCTTAGTATTCAATCCCTGTTTACCCTGAAAGTCTGACAGTCATTGCTATCATCCGTTCGGGTTCCCAGCTGATTGAATAGGGGCAGCTGTAGCACCTCAAATTTGCACCTATCATTGTACATACATTCTCATATTAGGTCATAACATAACATGGTCCACTGCATAGCATTGCATTGTCCCTTTGCCTCAAGTGCAAGCCATTCAGAAGAATTAGGTCAAACTGGTCAGGAGATCAGTCAATCAAGCAAGTCAGTACAATTTCCATTGAGCCAAGGCTCTAGGGTTGGTCCAACATGTTCACATGACTTGGGGATCCATTTGAAGTGTTTTGGTCAAGGATTGGATGTTCAGAAGTCATCAGTCAATGCACAGTCCATCAGAAACCCTAAAAAGTCAACCTTGGTCAACTGGGTTTGATTTTATGGATTTCAAGGTGGGAATTGGTTTGAGAGGGTTCCTTCATGTCCATATAGGCCTCATATAACATGTCAAACACCATCATGGAAGAATTTGAAGCCAGACAAGAAATTTCCAAAAATAGAAACTTGACCTGTAAGTGAAACTTGCCAAAAATGGAAACTTCTTGATCCCAAACTTACATCATGATACAAGCTTCAAATGAATTTTTGCCCAACATGAAAGTTGAAGATCTTGTTCTCTCAATTCCAAAAAGTTCAAGAACACTCAATTCCCATGTATGGTTGGCAAGTTATGATCAATTCATTCTCAAAAATTTTTGAACTTCAAAAGGCCATATCTCTCAAACCATTTGGCCAATTTGGGTGGGTTTTTTTGCAACAAGCCATATTTGACCTCCTCTTTCCAAATATGTAACCATCATTCATCAAAACATCATAGATCAAAATGGCATTTTTGAACTTACTTGAATTAATTTTAAGTGAAGTGAAAATTTGACTTTTTAAAATAAACATTTTCCATCACTTTGGCCAATTGGAATTGATCAAAATTTGCATTTTTGACATGTTCCAAAGCCCAATTTCGCAGCCTTGGCCTTGCACCTCACCATTTAAGCAAAAGTGACCAATTAGCAAAGTTGTCATTTTTAACAAATTTGGATTACCATACAACTTAACCATGCTTAGCAATCATAAACAGAAGTATAAAGGACCATTTTCTTTCTGATTGAAGCCCTAGCAGCCACTGAAAACCAACAGAAATCCATTTCTCTCAAAATCTCCATTTCCTTCATTTTCAATTTTCGACCAAAAAACTCAAAGGAGCAAGGTTCTTGTTTGGTTGCTTCATCATTCAACATCCATTTTGAGCACATTTCAAGCATCTTTTCCCAGCTGTAATCAAAGAAAAGCATACTGTTCCATCAAGCTTCACTAATGGCAGATCTGGATTGGAGTAAAACCAAGCATTCTTGAGCCAAACATCCATCACCAGTCATCTTTTGGAAGCTATTGGAGCAACTGTTTCGAGCTAAAACATCCAAATCCCAACTGTTTCACTATTTTCTTCAAGAACAAGTAAGATTTCGAACCTCACCATTTGCTAAATCTTAACATGTTTTAGAAAGGTCTTTGCATGCTGATTTCATTGGTAGTCATAGTTTTGAAAATGGTTGAATGATGATTGAGTTATGTTGATTCAAAGATTGTTGTTCACTTTTGTTTTTGCTCGATTCATGATATTTGGCTCGATTTATAGAAAATGAATGATGGATTCGTGTTGTGTGATGTTTGTTGAGTCCAATGATGTATCCAATTTGATTTTCTGGGCACATTAAAAATTCACGAATTTGGATGAAGATGATGAATGTACTGTTCCAAGAACCCTAATTTCCCAGAATTTTCTCACGTGTTTGCATGAGTTGTACTGTACCATTGCCCCATGACCAATCACGTTATTTCCTTTCCATGGCCAAAACGCAGTGTTTTGTTAAGTGGCTCCGGTTATTACAAAATTGCCATCGCCCGTGCCCCATGTCTTATTAAATTATATTTGTTTTCAATGTTTATTTCATTTGGATGCATCATCTTGCAAAATTCATAAGTCCTTCATTTTAAATCCAAAATTCATGGGAATTTTTGCATTGTGTTCATCTGGATCTCTAGTATTTAATCATGATTTTTCTTGATTTTTTTTATGAGGGGATTTTAATTGGTATTAGGGTTTGTAACATGTGTCCATTTTTTGTACCTTTTGCCAAAACATTTGTGAAATGATGACACTTTGACCAATGGCTTTGTGTGCATAAACTAGACACAACCATGGTGATTTTGGTATAGGGTTTATGAATTTATCATCTCTGGTCATTGAGTTATGATTTTTTGAAGTAGGGTGTGACAATTTGTGTCACACCATTGATGTGTAACTTGATGATTTTCATTATCATGCCTCTTGACCTCAAAATGCTTTGATTTTTTTGCATGAATGTGCTTGAGTATGTCTAGTTTACATGTGATTTTTCTTGGAATTATTTGTGGCATTTCCTAATTGATTGAGATTTTCTCCCCTGTTTGACCAAAATGTTGACTTTTTGTGACACATGTTCCCATTTCATTTGTGAAATCCTCATACTTTATTAGATGGACATGAAATTTGACATGTGATTAGTAGACATCTTAAGCTTTGCCATGGTTTTGATCCCATTCATATCTCATATGCCATCACTGATTTATGATTTTTTCAAGTTGATGTATGTTTGGTTGACTTCTTTGAGCATGCTTAAACTTGCCCTGCCTTTCTGATTTTCATTGACCACCTTCTGCTTGTCTAATTGAATTGAAATTTGACATGCTTACCATGATGTGGGCTGTGTTTGACCATGATTTGTTTGATGATTTTTTGAAATGTTTATGATTGGTTTTGATTCAAGTCTTGCTGTTGACTTCCATGAGCTTCTAAATGCCATGCCTTGACCTAATTTGTTCATGAAATGATGATGATGATTGATATGAATGTGAAACCAATTGAGCTTGTTTCTTGATTGTTTGAATTAGATTTTGGACACTTGCCATTTGCTGTTTTAACTTTCTCATCCCCTTTTGACCCTAGGCTTGTCCTAGTGGTCCTGTTACTCATGTTTGAGCTCATTTTTTCAGGTTAACCGACAAATACTCAATGAGACCAATTCAAATTGGTTGAGTTTGCTTGTTTATCATGACTAATCCATTTGTTTTGTAGGTTGCTTGGCTCACATGCCTTGAGCTTTGTGCATTGCACATTTAGCCTGCTTGTGTTGACTGTTAACTTTTGTTTCATTCTGATTTAACTTTGACTTGTATGCTAACTGTGCTTGACTGATTTCAGGTACTTTAGTTGCTTTTAGTTCCTTGTGAACTTTGCTTTGCTTTGCTTAACAGAAATTTGCATTGAGGTATAATTTCTCATCTTCATGTAGTCTGGAAGACCTGGCCTGCTACTTAGCCAGGCACCTGTCTGAAGTCCTCCTTAAGAGGCAATGTTTGTGACTGTTTACGTTTGTCCTTGTATAGAGTCAAAGACCTCCTAAGTGAAGAGGCAATTGGCAGAACCCAAGGGATATGCAACCTATCCCCTGCTATTCTGTGTGTCATCTGCTTTGCTCACACCACTGTGTTGATGCATTGCAGATACAAGCCCAAGATCTTGTATATCTGTACAGTTGAGTCAGTATCAAATGTGTAGAAGGGTTCCTACCTTCTGAACCCACACATTCTTGTCTTAAGCTCTCCCAGGCCAGGGATAAGAGCTGTGAAGTCTTATCTTCACTCACCTTTCATCTGCTTCACCTTAGCCCCTCAATGGCAAGGTTAAGAGCTAACACTACCCAGTTCCAGTGGTTTGTTTGTTGAGGTTGATATGACCCCTCGACTAAAGCCTAGCCTTGATGTTTGAGCCCCTTGTTAGTGTGTTTATTTCATGCTGTATGTGCTTGTGTGGTGTGATTGTATCCCCTAGGTTTGTTAGACTCCGTGTAGTCTCGTTTGCATGTCAATTAAGGTAGCACGGTTCCTTCGTATAGGACTTCCTTTCTTGCTTGAGCTTTCCTAAAACACAAACCAACGGGAATAGTCTAGCCGAACTACGGCAACTCTGATTCTCATGTCCAGATGAGATACGTAGGCACGAGACGCGATGTCTCGTCGAGTTTGACTAACAACTAACACTAAGTCTTTTCTCTCGCCCTCGTTGCGATTGAGACCTCCCCTTTCTCTTGCCCTAGTTGCAATCGAGACCCTTCTTCTCCCTGTGCCAGTTAGCTGGAAACCTTAACTTAGGGATGATTTTGCATGATAACATCTAGGCTCGAGTCGTAGTCTCCCTAGTGTTGTGTCTCCCTCTGTTATCTGGTTAGGCTAGTCCTTTTTCCCTGCGTAGGGGAACTACGTCGCCCTGATCCTCATACCAGATGAGGTACGTAGGCAGGAGATGAGCTGATCTCTCCGGGCGCCCCTTTTTGTTTTTTGCTTGTGTGAGTTGTTTCTCCTTTTCTGGTTGGAGTCCGACGTAAGTCCAGCGATTGGCAGTCGGTTTCCTGTGTGTGTTTATTGGTTCGGATGCTGATGTAAGTCCAGTGATTGGCATTCAGGCTCCACGTTTGCCTGTGTTTGTTTGTGTGCGTGTCAGCCGAGCTACGAATGCTCTGATTCTCCTTCGTCCAAAGGAGATACGTATGCATAGGATGCGACTTCCTAGCGAGCATGTGTCGTTTCCCCAGTCCGAACTACTTCGACTCTGATGTCTATGCCTGATAGACTAAGTAGGCCCAGGATGCGATATCCTGCCGAGTCAGTCTTGTTTGTTTTCTTGTGTCTCTTTCAGCCAGTGTGTGTGTGTGAGCAGTGTTTTTAGCAACCATTTTCCTTCCTATTGTGCGTGGATCCCGTCGAGTACGACAGATGCGTAGGGGTGCTAATACCTTCCCTTCGTATAACCGACTCCCGATCCCATTCTCTTTGGTCGCGAGACCATGTCTTTTCCAGGTTTACTCTGAGCGTTTCCTTTCCCTCTTTTGGGATAAATAACGCACGGTGGCGGCTCTGTTATTCTCGTTTTCCCGCCGGTTTTTCGCGTAATGCGACAGATGGGTACTCCACAAAGCATGCTGAGGGACATGAGTGTCCTAGATGGAATTTGCCAATCCTGCGTAACAGGATAAATATCTATGGGCCTAATATTGAACTGGACAAGGGTGACACGGTCTATAACTTGTGTTCAATATAGACATAAGGGCAAAGGGGTAATTATACACATAATTATTATCACAGGAGGTTTTGTCAGATCACATGACATTTTCGTGACTTGGATAGCAGTGATGTGTTGCTAGATACCGCTCACTGTTTATTATGTTAAATGCGTGATTTAATATAATTGCCAACGCCGCGAAAACCTATAGGGTCACACACAAAGGACGAATTGATGAGAGATAGAGTAACTAAGGAACACCGTAAGGTACGGTACACTTAAGTGGGAGACGAAATATGGTAAGGTACCAAATACTTAAGTGATTTTGGGCATATTATAAGATATGGGCCAAAATACACTTAAGTGGGCTTTTTAGCTTAAAGCCCACACAAGTGGTTCTATAAATAGAACCCCTTAGGTAGAAGCATTGTCACTCCAATCCACTCAGACAGAAATTCAAGTAGAGACTTGGAATTTTGTTTCCCTCTTTCTCTCACTCAAAGCCTTCATTCATAATTGCTAGCACTGCGATTGAAGGAATCTGTTCGTGTGGACTGAGTAGAGACGTTGTCATCGTTCAACGTTCGTGATCACCCCGTGGATCTGTATCAAAGGTTTTGATCATTATCAGAGATCTGCACCAAAGGTTTGAATCGCCACAAGAGGTAACGATTCTATCACTGATCATGCCCATTCGTAAGGATCACTAAATGGAGAAATTTTTAAATTCCGCTGCGCCTTGGATGGCAATTCTCTAACAGTGGTATCAGAGCCACTTACGAAACCATGAATCTGATATTTGTTTTTGTTCTGTAATAATATGATTAAAGACAGAATGAATCGAAGGTTAAATTGAGACCGATCAAGTTACATATATGTGATATATGTAATCCTGATGCAAAATACATTATATATGATATAGTGTTCTCGTTCCGTTCATTCAAACCCTCGATGATTGTTTTCCTTTGAGCGATCAATGGTCGTTTGCTTCTTGATTCGACATTAGTATGGTGAAGCAATGACATGTTGATCAATCATACTGAATTAACAATCGAGATGTGTTTGACGGTCTGAAATTGGTGCATCAGGGTTAGTGACGGCACAAGGGTTGTGTTGTCAGAGAGTTATACGATTGGGGTTTGACTGCACAAGAGTTGTGCTTTCTAAACACTTTTTGGAACAGTGTTAACCGGTTAACGCATATGGTTAACCGGTTAACGCAATGCAAAATTTTTTTTTTTTAAGTTTTCAAACAGTGTTAACCGGTTAACGAATTTGGTTAACCGGTTAACACAAGGCGGAAAACAGTTTTCCAAGACATTTTTAAACAGTGTTAACCGGTTAACGCATTTGGTTAACTGGTTAACGCAAGGCAGAAAACATTTTTTTTTAGATTTCAAACAGTGTTAATCGGTTAACGCATATGGTTAACCGATTAACGCAAGGAAATTTTCACCCGTTCGGCTAACTCAGTGCTTTAAAAGTGTCAAGTGTTGATACGAAAAGCGACATCGATTTTAAATGAATTGTTCATTAAAATGTGATGATCGGTCGTCGAAATTTAATTTGATTTTAATTAATTAAAGGAATTAATAATAATAATAATAATAAAGTGTTTATTATTGTCTTATGGTGATCGGTTATGGCCTTAGTTTTCCTTTGTTTTGTTTTGGGTTTTTAAAATACGACCTGCGTGTCGTGCCTCTCTCTTAATCTCCCAAATGTAACTTCTTTTCTCATCTCACTCCCTCGTATGTAAAACGAGTTTCTTTCATGTAATGTAATGATATGAAGAAAGCAAAGAAGTCAATGCCAAAGGAGGACAACCTTGAAGATCTTGCTTGGAGAAGCTTAGATCGTTGTAGGTTAGCTTAGGTTCTCTCATTAGCTTAGGAGAACAATTGCGCTAGGGGCCATAACTGTTTTATTTTGTTTGTATGTATGTTGATGCATGTGAATGTATGTTGATGCATGCGAGAGACGGTTTATATGATAAACAAGCCGGTGAGATCAGAAAAATTGCAATTCCCTCAAAATAAATATTAAGTTTTAAGCTTTCCAAGTTTTAACACTCATCAAGACTAGTATCGAATAATGTAGGTTTCGCCTACGCGAGGTGCATGTTCTATATTAGTAAGGTGCGATGGGATAATTGTAATATCCAACTGTTAAAACAATGGGTCAAACTTAACTAAACAAATTATAATAAGATTATATATATGTTTAGAAGCAAGAGTTGGGAATAATCCATATGATGGATTGAAATAAGGAGTTATTCACCCAATTGAAATTTTCGAGAGTTGTATGAGATACAATTGGAAGGAGTTCCTACCTAAATAACCTAGTTTTGTGTAATCCGCCTACGCGGACTTAGAACGAAGTGAAATATGGATCTCGACCCACTAGAAAATCTTCCAACGGGACTTTCCGAATCAGATGATGAGGGTCATTTGTTTTGAGTAAAATAGTGGAAGCATATTTAATTAAAGGCCTAATTAAATATGTCAATGATACTTATATTTTCATTAATCCTTGTGTAGATTATTATGACAACAAACACCTCTAACAACATATTGCGATCAAACCTTGACAAGGAAAAAATGTCTGGGACAAATTTTCTGGATTGGTACCAAGACATGAGGATTGTCCTCAAACATGATAAAGGGAAAGGCAAGGAAGTTGCCAAACCCAAACCCACTATTGTTGTTTTGAAGCCTAGTGGAAGCATAGAAAAAGAAGGCACCTGCTTCCATTGCGGTAAGACCGCACACTGGAAGAGGAACTGCCCAAAGTACCTGGAAGATAGGAAGAAAGAAGTAGAGACTCTAACTTCAGGTATTTTTGTTATTGAAATTAATTTATCTACTTCTGCATCATGGGTATTAGATACTGGATGCGGTTCTCACATTTGTACAAATGTGCATGGACTGAAAAGGAGTAGAGATTTGGCAAAAGGTGAAGTCGACCTCCGAGTTGGCAATGGAGCAAAGGTTGCTGCCTTAGCCGTAGGAACTTATGAATTGACTTTACCTAGTGGTTTAATAATTCAGTTAGAGAACTGTTATTATGTACCAGCAATTAGCAGGAATATTATTTCCGTTTCTTGTTTGGACAAGTTCGGTTTTTCATTCATAATAAAGAACAATTGTTGTTCAATTTATTTGAATGATATATTCTATGCTACTGCTCAAATGAACAATGGATTATATGTCCTTGATCTTGAAGTGCCAATTTATAACATTAATACTAAAAGGATGAAACCTAATGAGTTAAATCCAACTTACCTTTGGCATTGTCGATTAGGCCACATAAATGAGAAACGCATTTCCAAACTCCATAAAGATGGATTGTTGGACTCTTTTGATTATGAATCATACGAGACATGCAGATCTTGTTTAATTGGAAAGATGACAAAGTCTCCATTCACAGGAAAAGGTGAAAGAGCTAATGATCTTTTGGCCCTCATACATACTGATGTATGTGGACCACTGAACATACCAGCCAGAGGAGGTTTTCAGTACTTCATCACATTCACTGATGATTTCAGTAGATATGGTTATGTGTATTTAATGAGACACAAATCAAAGTCCTTTGAAAAGTTCAAGGAATTCAAGAATGAAGTACAAAACCAACTGGGTAAGAATATTAAAACTCTTCGATCAGATCGAGGTGGTGAGTATTTAAGCCTAGAGTTTGATGACCATCTGAAAGAGTGTGGGATCCTATCCCAACTCACTCCTCCTGGAACACCCCAATGGAATGGTGTGTCTGAGAGAAGAAATCGAACCCTGTTGGACATGGTCCGATCCATGATGAGTCAAGCCGATCTTCCAAACTCCTTTTGGGGACATGCGTTGTTGACCGCAGCTTACACACTTAACCGTGTTCCATCCAAAAAGATTGATAAGACACCATATGAGATATGGAGTGGTGAGAAACCACATATGTCTTACATGAAGATTTGGGGTTGCGAAGTTTATGTGAAACGACAAATTTCAACTAAGCTTGAGCCCAAATCTGACAAATGCTTATTTGTGGGATATCCTAAAGAAACAAGAGGATATTACTTCTACAATCCTTCTGAGGGCAAAGTGTTTGTCGCTCGAACTGGAGTTTTCCTAGAAAAGGATTTTATTTCCAAAGGAACCAGTGGGAGGAAAGTAGAGCTTGAAGAAATTCAAGAATCACAAAGCATCGATACACCTATGGAGGAATTGGAGCAGGAAATACAAATGGTTGTGGAAGAGCAACCTGCTCAAGTAGAACAAGACCAACGTAGGTCAGGCAGGATACGTCACCTACCTGAGAGATATGGATATCTCATAACAGATCAAGGTGATGTATTACTCATGGATCAAGATGAGCCTGTGACCTACCAAGAGGCCATAACTGGTCCCGAGTCTGAGAAGTGGCTAGAGGCCATGAAATCCGAAATAGATTCCATGTACACGAACCAAGTTTGGAACTTGGTAGAGCCTCCTGTAGGAGTTAATCCTATAGGATGCAAGTGGGTCTTCAAAAAGAAGACTGACATGGATGGTAAGGTACATACCTATAAGGCAAGACTAGTTGCAAAAGGATATAAACAAATTCATGGTGTTGACTATGATGAAACCTTTTCACCAGTTGCAATGCTTAAATCTGTTCGGATTTTACTTGCTATCGCTGCATATCATGATTATGAAATATGGCAGATGGATGTCAAAACTGCTTTCCTTAATGGGAATCTTCTTGAGGATGTGTACATGACACAGCCTGAAGGATTTGACATACCAGAAGAAGCCCATAAGATATGTAAGCTACAAAGATCAATCTATGGATTGAAGCAAGCTTCCAGAAGCTGGAATCTTCGTTTTGATGAAACGGTAAAACAATATGGATTCATCAAGAACGAAGATGAGCCTTGTGTCTACAAGAAGGTTAGTGGGAGCATGATCGTGTTCCTGGTGTTATATGTAGATGACATATTACTCATTGGAAACGATGTCCCTACCCTGCAACAAGTAAAGACTTGGTTGGGGAAATGCTTTTCTATGAAGGACCTAGGTGAAGCAACCTATATATTAGGAATCAGAATCTATAGAGATAGATCACAAAAACTGCTTAGCCTAAGTCAGAGTACATACATAGACAAAGTGCTGAGACACTTTAGTATGCATGATTCCAAGAAAGGATTCATACCTATGCAACATGGCCTGTGTCTATCAAAAACACAATCCCCTTCAACTAAGGAAGAAAGGGAACGCATGAATAAGATTCCATATGCATCTGCAATAGGATCTATCATGTATGCCATGTTATGTACTCGACCAGATGTCTCGTATGCTTTAAGTGCAACGAGTAGGTACCAATCTGATCCTGGTGATGCCCCTTGGGTAGCTGTTAAGAATATCCTTAAGTACTTGAGAAGGACTAAGGAATCATTCTTGATATATGGAGGTCAGGAAGAGTTGGCTGTAATTGGTTACACTGATGCTAGCTTCCGATAGATAAGGATGACTTTAGATCGCAATCTGGTTATGTGTTTTGCTTGAACGATGGCGCTGTGAGCTGGAAAAGTTCGAAGCAAGATACAGTTGCTGATTCTACAACCGAGGCCGAGTATATTGCTGCCTCAAGTGCAGCAAAGGAAGCTGTTTGGATCAGGAAGTTCATTAGTGAACTTGGCATAGTCCCTAGTGTTGTGGATCCCATTGGTCTCTATTGTGATAACAATGGTGCTATCGCACAAGCTAAGGAGCCTAGATCTCACCAACGATCCAAACACATACTTAGGCGTTATCATCTCATTCGAGAGATAATAGATAGAGGAGATGTGAAAATATGTAAAGTACCTACACTTGACAATATAGCTGACCCACTGACAAAGCCTCTTGCGCAGCAGAAGCATGATGGCCATACTAGATCAATGGGCATACGGGGTATGTCTGATTGGCTCTAGTGCTAGTGGGAGATTGTTGGTGTAAGCCCTAGAGGCCAATACTTTTGGTACTTGTATCGAATTATTTATTAATAATAAAAGGCATTTTCTTTATTATGGTTGATTAATAAAGTCCCTGGAATAGATAGTCCGTTTAATGTATTAAGTGTGACTTAATCATGAGAACACATTAAACATAAGGACACTATTCTTAAAGTATCCGTAGTCGAGCTTTAGTGGGATAACATTAAAGCATTAAGATTTTTATGTTTGTAGACTGATGATCACATCTCATGGATCATGGATAAAGAGTTATCAAGTCTTAAACATAGGTATGAATATTAGGAATAATATTTATACCAGATTGACCCGCTATGATAATACTATATAGAAAGTTATGCAAAAGTGTCATAAGTTATTCTCATGGTGATAATAGTGTATACCACTCTTCGACCTGAAACCACTATGGATCCTAGATGTAGAGTCGAGTGCTTTGTTGCTGATCCAACGTTGTCCGTAACTGGATAACCATAAAGACAGTTGATGGGTACTCCACAAAGCATGCTGAGGGTCATGAGTGTCCTAGATGGAATTTGCCAATCCTGCGTAACAGGATAAATATCTATGGGCCCAATATTGAACTGGACAAGGGTGACACGGTCTATACCTTGTGTTTAATATAGACATAAGGGCAAAGGGGTAATTATACACATAATTATTATCACAGGAGGTTTTGTCAGATCACATGACATTTTCGTGACTTGGGTAGCAGTGATGTGTTTTTAGATACCGCTCACTGTTTATTATGTTAAATGCGTGATTTAATATAATTGCCAACGCCGCGAAAACCTATAGGGTCACACACAAAGGACGGATTGATGAGAGATAGAGTAACTAAGGAACACCGTAAGGTACGGTGCACTTAAGTGGGAGACGAAATATGGTAAGGTACCAAATACTTAAGTGATTTTGGGCATATTATAAGATATGGGCCAAAATACACTTAAGTGGGCTTTTTAGCTTAAAGCCCACACAAGTGGTTCTATAAATAGAACCCCTTGGGTAGAAGCATTGTCACTCCAATCCACTCAGACAGAAATTCAAGTAGAGACTTGGAATTTTGTTTCCCTCTTTCTCTCACTCAAAGCCTTCATTCATAACAGCTAGCACTGCGATTGAAGGAATCCGTTCGTGTGAACTGAGTAGAGACGTTGTCATCGTTCAACGTTCGTGATCGCCCCGTGGATCTGTATCAAAGGTTTTGATCATTATCAGAGATCTGCACCAAAGGTTTGAATCGCCACAAGAGGTAACGATTCTATCACTGATCATGCCCATTCGTAAGGATCACTAAATGGAGAAATTTTTAAATTCCGCTGCGCCTTGGATGGTAATTCTCCAACAAAAAACTCATTGCATTCATCCATTCATTGTTTAGAAAAAACTAAAACTCTTAGTTATTTCAAATTTGTTTTAGGAATCCAAAACACTTGTAAGGAAAAATGAATCATTAAAGAAGAAACACTTATTTGTTCAAGTTCGAGAAGCCAGATGTTGACAGTTTGAAAAAGTTGAGCTCCAATTTGACTCCCTCCAAGCGAGATGAATTCAGGAAAGATTATGGGAGAATCCTAAGCCTTATGACTGAAAAGGTGAACCTGTTTTCTATTATCACCTGGCCCGTTTCTACGACCCTTATGTATGTTGTTTTACCTTCTTTGACTTCCAATTGACTACCAAGAATATATCTTTAGCCTTGAGTGTTGATATTCAAGTAGTGTTGGATAATTGGGATACCAATGGAACCTTCAAAGGTTTCTCAAGATGATTTCCATAAGACATGGTTGTGGAGTTTGAGAAGGTAGATAATTGGAAAACTTTCAATACCATTATGGCTCCTTTGATTCATGGAATTGTGCTTTTCCCTAATATTGACAATTGTGTGGATCAGATAGTTATGGAGATTTTCCTCTCTCATAAACCAGTACCTTTCCTTCTAGATGACATATATTCCTCTCTTCCTGAGCGTCACAAGAAGAAAAGAGGCACATTATTGTGTTGTGCTCCTCTCTTACATGCTTGGCTTATGACACATATGAAGGAGGAAGGTCCAATTTTGTCTAAGGAGCTTAAGTGGTCGCAAAAGTTGAGATTTATTATCGCTAGCAACATCAAGTGGTATATAAGAGATTAGGAAACTGAAGACATCATTACCACATGTAGGGATTTCCCTAGTGTTCCATTATGGGGGACTAATGGACGTATTAATTATAATCATGTTTTTTCTCTGAGGCAACACGATTATCCTATGAATGGTCCCCCCAAAACTAGAGCTTTGGAACCATTCATCATGGATGACTTGGAGGTGAGCAACCTGACTACGAGAAGAGTCAGAAGAGCTTGTCTTACAATTGTTAGAAAGGGTAAGGAGTTGGGAAAAAGAAACACACTTGTTAAGGAACCTTATACCTAATGGGTGAAGGAAGGGGCACAAATGATCAAACTCCCATACCCTTTTGATCCTTCCATTTTTCCTTTAGTTTCTGAACCGGAACCAATATTGCCTAAATAGGTTGAGAAGCTCAATTCCATAATCAAAGAGCTTGAATTGGAAAACACTTAGTTGATAATAATTCTCAATCGAGTTACTTTGGAGAATGAAAATATGAAGCATGATGGTCAAAGGAAATACAAAGAGCTTTGTCATACCCCAAATTTTGACCACCCTATTAGTCCTTACTACCAACTTTAGATATAACTCACCAACGTATTCAAATTCCCATACACGACATCTCATCAACTATAACGACCGGAAAAGTCAAAGGAGGACCATTTTGACTTTTTTCAATGATCCTGTTTTCAAATAACGAATAAGTTAATACTGCCATGAGGGTTATTTGGTTTCTTAGGATGCATTAGGTTTTTAAGTTTCCTTTAGGGATTGTATCAGGGCTAATTGGGCTTTGATTAACATTAGTATAATTATTCTATTAGTTGAAGTTTCTATTTGCTTAGATATTATCAGGGTTAAATCAAGTTTCATTAATTTATGAGTAGATTAATAAAATGGTCTAAATTTTATTAAGATATTAAACTAGTTTGTTAGATTAAAGGGGTATTATTAAAATTAAATTAGATTAATTAAACGTAGGTTAATATTAGTGATTTAAATTAATTGGGTTAATGAATTAAGTAGTGATTACTTAAGTTTGGATTAATTAAACTAATCCATGCTATTAATTGGATTTTTAAACACATATTTGAATTATTGGTATAGTTAGATTAATAGGTTTTTTAATATATAATTATCTTATCCAATTAATCTAGTTAATTAGATTTTTAGATGCAAAAATATATCAATGTTAATAATTAAATTATTTAGATTAATAATTAGATTAATTAAAGTGATTAAGTTGTATTAAATTATTAAATTGGGTTAATGTTATTGTTGGGTTTACATGAAGTCGGCTAAGTGGGTAACCAATACCGATCCTGGCCCATTCCAATTGGGCCAAACAGGCAAACCATAGCCCTAAGCAATTGGGTCAAGTGAATGACCCCAAATCCGATTGGGTCAAGAAGGACCCGTGGGGCTCCAGACCCGAGTCCATTACCTGGGTCTCTGTTTACCTTCTTCCCTAATCCCAAATCCTAATTTGCGCCAAAATCAACTTCTGAACAAGTCTAAATATGCAAATTTCAAATTAAATCCAAAATTTCCATTACTAGAATATAATACATTCAAAACTTGATTTTACAATCGAAACTGGTCCAGATACATTACAAATCTGTTACAGTTACAAATTCTATTTTTGAACAAAATCTAAATTTAAAAAATAATACAATCAAAACCAATTACAAATCATATTAATCTAAAACTCCTAAAACTAATCAATCACAATTTAAAACCTAAAACCTAAATTAACCTATAAATATAAGACAAATTAAGATGAACAAGGAAGAAGAAGAAAACCTTAAAAGAATCCCTAGAGTTCTTGTTCCTGCGATCCACCAAATCCTCACCAAAGCTCCCATTAAACAGAGGTTAAGGTTTAAGATCCAAACCTTAACTCTCTTGAGCTAAGCCATGATCCAGAACCTCGCCTCAAATAAGAAAAAGAAGAAGTCAGAAAGCAAGAAGAAGACAATCAAATTAAAATGAGAAAGGAAAAGGATCTGAAATTACCTTTGTGAATCGGAATACATCTCCATTTCGTAGGCTGGCCCTTTTTTTGTATAATATATTTGATATTGTTGCTTTCCTATTCGTGTCGATCACAATTTTGTGGCTCGAATTGATGAACGAATTAAAACGGAATCCGGGTTGAAAATTTTTGTGATCTTGGGGTTTTAATTCGGGCTTTAGGGGTTTGATTCTGGTTAGGGAAGGCCGATTTATGGATCGGCCATGGTTTAGGGAATTTCTGGGTAAAAGTTAGGGTTAAGGTTCATCTGATGAACCCTAGGGTTCATCTGATGAACCCTAGGGTTCATCTAGGCAAGGTTAGGGTTCTGAGGGATGTTTCTGGGTTGAAGGGATTGTTATGGTTCATCTGAAGAACCCACGTTGAAGGGTCGGGGAGGGCGTTCTGGGAATTTGGTTGAAGGTTTGAAGATTCCATTTGAAGGTCAACCGAAATCAAGAGGTATGCGGTGGTCAATGGGTGGTTTCAAGGAGGCTAGGTGGTCAGAGGGAGAAGATATTAGAGAGGAGTTTAGATAGAAACAGAGTAAAGAGAGAGAAAGAGATAAGATAAATGAGAGTTCTACAAGGAACTTTCTCTCTTATAATCTCTCTGTCCATTACCTATGAAGGACGCGTGGCCCCCTGATGGCCACGCGATGAGCATACGTTGACTTATCCCAAGTTGGTAGGTCTATGGTAGGCCAACATTTGACCTCCATCATGTCCCTCCATCTGGATGACTTCCTCTGGTCATCTCATCCAACGTGTAAGTTTCAATATTGTTGACTCTCCAGTCAATAGATTAAACAACCTTGATTGAGAGTCTACGATTGACTCTCCCATGGGGCCCTTGGGCACGTTGGGCTCAGAGAGGCCAATGGGCCTCCCTCTATCGCTGTTTGCACCCCCATAGGGGCCCATTTGCTAACCTAGTTCGAAATGCACCCCCTGGTTTGTTTAGTTAACTAATTATTAATTTAATTATATTTATTAATAAAAATTATGATTAACCCAATTAAACTAATAAATATATTTTAATTAAATCTTAATAATTAACTCACATTTTTTTAGAATTTTGTAATTATTAATTATTTAATTATGTTATTTCGAGTAACATTCTAAAATTTTGAATAATTAAATTATGATTAATTTCTTTAATTGTGATATTTACATAATCGGGAATGATTAGTAGGGCTTAAGGGATATAAAAATGGGATAAAAATCAGGAAAAGGGATATATCTTAGGACATCCCGAATAAATTATTTGTATTTAATTTATTGGGTATTATATTATTATTAAATTAAATATTATGTTCAAATTAAAATGGGATAAAGACATGTGGTATAATTTGGGATAAAAGGATTGTTAAAGGTTAAATCGGGATAAATGGTTATCACATAAACTATGACTCCTAATTTATTTTCTTAAATAAATTAAAAAAAGATTTTTGCAACGGATAAAGGGATAAAAATCAATTCAAATTCACTTCAAACCATAAGACCTCTACCATAGTGTATTGAGGCGTTTTCTAAAATAATTTATTCGCCCCCGATGCATGGGAATTTTCAAGGGATAAAAATAATCAACCAATCAACATTTTCAAGATGAACTACGATACTCTGATCCCTCGCCTAAGGCGGAGGTACGTAGGTATAAAGTTGTAAACTTTAGCGAGTACGATAATAAATAAAATAAATTGGGTCTCTCGTTCATTTAAATGTAATACCTTCTCTAAATAAATAAATAACCATTGGTTGATTAGAAATCAAGCAAACACCTTACAAAAGTACACTAGCCCTAGAAGTGTAGGAGGATCCCATTGAATACAATGGAAGTAAGGGGTGCCCAATACCTTTCCCTTTACTTAACTGACTCCTGAACCCTGTTTTTCAACTTAGTTATTAGGTTTTCTCATTATTTTCATGTTCCTTAGGAACGAATAAAAGATGGTGGCAACTCTGTAAATTTTCCAGCCGCGACAAGCTTGAAGCCAATATTAAAAGAGCTAGAGAGTCTGATGAAAGGAGGGAAATTTTTTATCATGCTCTTAAAGGTACCAAATATGTGTTCAAGACCAAGAATCAAGATTTAAATCAAGCCAGATACAAGATTCAAGAGCTGAACAAGACTGTGGAAAGAACTCTCAAGATGAAGAAGGAAGCCAGGTTGATCTCTGAAATTCAGACTCATGAACTCGAAAATACTCTCCAGAAGTGCAAGGATACCTTAGCCCATGAGCAGTTGCGAACAGAAGAGGTTGGACGAACTTGTATTTGTCTGAACTTTCAATTATAGCAAGCCAACCGAAGGATTCAAGCACTTAATAATCAAGATCATGATGCGACTTACATGCTTTTGTTGAATGAATGCAGATATTGGAGGAATCTATATAAGGATATTGAGGTAACCAAAGATGCGGACCAACGTGTCATCCAAGATCTCCAAGGGATCTATGTCGAGTGGAAGGGAAAATTTATGAGGTTGTCCAGATTCACCAACTATGTTATTCAAGAGTTACCTGAAAAGTTGCAAGAAGTTGATTGGTGCATGTGTCCTGAAAACACACTACATCAAGTTTTTAATTTTATTAAATTTTATAAGATAAAGTTTCAAGGGCTTACCTTCGATCTCGCTACGATTCGGAAAACCCAAATGCCTTAGGCTTTCTCTTGCATTTGAACTTCATTTGAATTAACGAAAAGCTACTTTTTGGATTCACTTATTATGTTTTGCTACTTTATTGTTATCAATACTTGAAAACAATGTTATAACATTACTGAAATGAATGATGAAATTGACCAAGAGTTTTGAAAACAAAAAATGCATCCATACATGCATTTCCAAATAAAATCTCACTCTGTCTTTCTTCCTCTAGTTCCATGCTAGATTTTCAACACCGACACAACACTCGAGCTCGAGCTCGTTAGAGAATGGTCAACCAAGAACAAGAAAGTGCTAGAGTAAGTGCATAATTGGATGACATCAAAGGAGGCATGAACCAAATGAGAGAAATTCTCCAAGCTTTGACCTCCAGGCTTGAAATTCCTCAAGTGACTGTTATTTCAGAAATACCGGGTCCTTCATTCGAACCCCAACATGCAAGTTTTGTACCTTCTACATGGCCTTCATCTGGGCTACCTTTCGACTTTGTACCTCGAGTAAAGGGAGTACCAGAGATTGGTCAATCAATTCAGCAAGCAGTGCCTTTTCCAGTATTCATTGATGCACGCCTAATCATCCATATTATTGCACCACCGGTTGTCCATGCAAGGGTCATACCATACTCTGAAGACCATCATCAGAAATACCATATTGTTGAATTGTCAATTAGATGTGATGATTTGAAAGATGAAGACATCTGAGAGGTAATAAAGAGCTATCAGATCCTCGAGAAGAGACTCCGAGCTATGGAGGGAGATCAAGTCTTTGGTGCTGCTGCCAAAGAAATGTGTCTAGTATCTGGTTTGGTGATTCCTGCAAAGTCCAAAATGTCAGATTTTGACAAATACAAGGGTCACACTTGCTCGAAGATCCATATCATCATGTATTATCGCAAGATGGATGCCAACATGGAAGATGATAAATTAATGATACACTATTTCCAAGACAGTCTGGGTGGTGCACCTTCTAAGTGGTACCTAAGCCTCGATCTGAGCATAATCAAGTGTTTCTAAGACTTTCCAGACGCCTTCATCAAGCACTACAAATATAACATAGACATGGCACCTGATAGGAGACAGTTGCAGAACATGTCCCAAAAGGAAAAAGAATTGTTCAAGGAGTACATTATTTAACCTGCTAAAGCGGAACCACCTCTTGCAGAAAAAGAACTTGCTAAACTATTCATGGACACTATTTAACCTGCCTTATATGAGAAATGTTAGGAAGTACATCCTTGGGTTTCTCTGAACTTGTTGCTACAGGAGCCAGGATTGAACATGGCTCGAAAAACGGAAAAATTGTAGTTGTTGCCAGAACTTCCAATAATAATCCAAAGAAATTCTCTAAAGGGTTCAACCGAGAAGAAAGAGGGTGAAACCGATTTTGTGACTAGTGGTCAAGGAAAAGGTTAGCTGAAAAGGAAACAACATCAGTAATATTCCCATCAACAGTATGTACATCAACAACCTTTTTCTTATCAGCAGCCAACATATCCTCCACAATATGTTCAACAGCCATACGTAACCGCTGTTGCACCAGCTTTCAGTCAACAGCCTGCTCTGACCTATCAGCGTGCTTCGGATCCCCTTGCATATCAACAAGCACCGACAACCCCAACTTATCAACAACCAAGAGTTCAAGTTCCTCGTTGAAATGCTCAAACTCAAAACATGAGACAAGAGGATAGATCCACCTTCAATCCAATTTCGATGATGTATGTTGAACTCTATCCTTTTTTGTTTCAAAAAGGACTAGTGGTTCCTAGGTCTTTGGATCCTCTACCTGATCATTTACCTCCATGGTATAACCCAAATGCACAATGCCCTTTCCATGAGGGCGCTCATGGACATAATTTGAAGGGATGATATACTTTGAAGCATAGAGTATGAGAATTGATTGAGAGCAAGATTTTTTCTTTCAAGGATGTGGGATCCAATGTGAAAAGCAGTCCTCTTCCCGTGCATAGAACTCCTATAGTGAATGCAATTAAAGAAGCATCTAATGGTTATGTGATTGAAAAGGTTGATGATGTCAATACTCCATTGGTAGGATTCCATGCACGACTGATGGAAGTTGTCAGGATTAGTGTTTTCCATGATGATTGTGAGGAGTGTACCATTCATCCAAGAGGATGTAAGACGGTACAAGACAATAATTTAAGACCTAGTGAATCAGGGAGTGCTACAAGTCAATAGTTTTGCCAAAAATGAGGATGTTTCGGTAATTGAACCTTGTTTCGATTTTCCTGATCCAGTTGAGATACCTTATCATGGAAGGGAGGCTATTCTATAAAATAATCATTTGTCACATGTGACAATCTGTATGCCCACTCCTTTTCCATACGAAATCACCAAGGTAATGCCTTAGAAATACGAAATTACTGTTGTGGACAGGTATTTGAAGAATGTGAAGGTAAGAAGGGCCTATAAGTTGTGGATGACGATGTCACAAACATCGCTAGAATGAGTACAATGACCCACAATGGTCAAATGTATACTCCTGAGTTTAATGTGACCCCTCAAGCATCAACCAAAGAAGCTATGATTATAGTTTCCGTAAAGGAATCTGATGGTACAATCTGAGGAAGTTGTTGAGTTTTGAAAATGATTAAGAGAAACGACTACAAGGTTGTGGGTCAATTGCACCAAACTCGGTCCAAGATATATATTTTGTCATTGTTGTTGAACTCCTAAGCTCACAGGGAGGCTCTACTGAAAGTTCTTGCTCAAACTCACGTGACACAAAGCATAATGGTAGGCCAATTCGATGGAGTGGTTGCTAATATCACAACTTGTAACACTTTGAGCTTCAGTGGTGAAGAATTACCTGAAGATGGACAGAATCACAATTATGCTCTTCATATTTCAGTAAATTGCAAAGATGATGCATTAGCAAGAGTCCTAGTAGATATTGGGTCTTGTCTGAATGTTATACCGAAAATGACACTTGCCAAATTGTCTTATCAATGGCCAGCAATGAAGCCTAGTGCGGTAATGGTAAAAGCTTTTGATGGTCTAGAATTATAGTAATTGGAGAGGTGGAACTACCAATACATATTGGCCCTCGTGTATTCGATATCGCTTTTCAAGTCATAAACATTAAACCGACTTATAGTTGTTTGTTGGGACGTCCATGGATACATGTTGTTCGGGCAGTAACCTCTACCTTACATTAGAAGATGATGTTTGTTGTCAATAAAAAACTCATAGTCATCTACGAAGAAGAGGATGTTGTGATTAGTCACCTTTCTTCCTTTCGATACATAGAGGTTGGTGAGGATGCTTTGGAAGCTTCTTTCCAAGCTCTTGAAATAGCCAATGCCACATATGTGGAAATGAAGGACCATATAGGAAAACCTAGATCGTCTTTTGCCTCTTTAAAGAGCACAAAGTCAATGATTGTAGGTGGTAGCCCTGGAGGTTATGGGTAAATCATTGATATTCATGAGAAGAAAGATCATTTCGGCTTGGGGTATATGCCTTCCGTTGGAAGAGGAGCCCTGGTACCTACGAAGGACAACACACTAAGTATCCAGGAAGTCTTTCTTAGCACATGCTTTATTCATGGAGATCAAGTCAGTGCGATTGAATGCGACACCGAAGATGAAGAAATGCCATGTTTGGTTTATCGGTGTGAAACTGCTTTGGAAAACTGGAAGGCGATTGAGATCCCTAAATTTTTTCCATTGTTAAAGTAACTTTGTTGTTTTTTCTTTCAAATCCTTAGCTCTGACTAAGGCTAATGGATCATGTTGTACGACCACTTTTATTTTCGAATATCATTATTGATAAATAAAAGGCCTTTTGTTCAATTATTATTGTTCATTTATTGTTTTCTTTTCATAAAATGGTAATCTTTTTAAAAAGACAAAAACGTTTTTCCTTTTTTGCATTTCTTTTTCACTTTTTCTAAAAAGAAATCATTCAAACATACAGAATAGACGATAAACCCGTTGAATCCAATGACCCTACCCCCTCTAATAACTTTGAGTTCCTTGGTTATCAAGCGGAAGAAGAGGGTGAGGAAGACTGTGATATCCCCGATGAATTAAGAAGAAATGGGAATAGAAGAAAGAGGTAAAGGTCAAGACCACACTAAAGGTGTGAAAAACACAAAAAATGGGGGTTTGAATTGGGTTTTATAAAATAATAGCTTTTTGCCAACTCAAGAACATTACTAAAATGTTAATAACAAGGAGATAAAAACACAAGTATTTTTATCCTAGTTCGCTTGAAACCTAAAGCTACTCAAGTCCACCCGCCAAGGTGATTTTTCCTTATACACAATGACTTAATCCACTATAATCAACTAATTACAATAATCACAAAGAATAATCTTCTTTGTCTTCTCAAGGATTCGACTATACCCTAGTCTCCTTAAGGATTCACAAAGAACAACTTTCTTTGTCTTCTTAAG
This sequence comes from Lathyrus oleraceus, assembly GCF_024323335.1. Lineage (NCBI taxonomy): Eukaryota > Viridiplantae > Streptophyta > Magnoliopsida > Fabales > Fabaceae > Lathyrus > Lathyrus oleraceus. The sequence goes on from NC_066583.1 coordinate 110,038,675, forward strand.
AACATGAGTATACCCTAGTCTCCTTAAGGAGTCAAACAAACAGTTTGAACAATATTTTATGTGTTACAAGTTGTTTCTACACAAGCAGATTTTGTACAAATGATAAACAAATACTTAAAGAAAAACTAAGTACAAAATTGATAGCTTTTTCACAAAGAAACAAACTTGTCAAATTGTTGTAGCATTCACGTTTTCTTCAAGTCTCCAATCCCACTTATATAACACAAGAAAAGAGACCGTTAGAGGGAAAAATGGGGAAACCAAATAGAGCGGTTGTCCACTGTTGGATGGTGAAAGGAGTGACATTGTGTACTGTCCTTCGCCCACAAAATCAGTGACAGGTGTGATGTCTAATATTTTCCTTATCCACAAAATCATGTAGTGGAAAGAATATCTGATTTGTACTATGTACTATTTGATCACGTACCCATTTGGTCTTATCTTCAAGTTCATTGGTTTTTGATGAAAGTTGATGAAGCATGAAATGAAGAAACATAAAAATGGATTTAGAAACTTCAGAGTCTTCGTTCATAACCTTGAAAACGTTAGTAGTCTGGCTTGACATCTTTAGTATCTTCAGAATCTTCAGTCTTCAGAATCTACTGTAACAACCTTGATAACCTTGACGTATGGCTTTCGATCTTCAGAATCTTCAGCTAAAAAACACCATTTTAGAAGCTTTATGATTAGAGTCACGTCCAGAAGCACGAACTGAGAGAATGTTGCAGCAGCAACATAACATCTCCTCAGAAGCTTCTCAGGAGTGAATCAACACAGAAGCAGAAAGATCATTGCAACAACAACTTTAAACATATTTCAGAACTTTGCTCATAATATTATGAGTCTATCGGAATAACTAACTACAAGTGTACAGTCTATGGCGTAGTTTTAAAATATATCGATCCCACAGAGACCAATTGTCAAATCTATCATTTCTAATTGTTACACTGTTTATCAAAGGCGAATGAATTAAGAATGGGTGAGATAAAATTAAATAACTTTAATAAATTCAGGCAAATAATACTAGAACGTAGTTCACATCAATTAATAGTACTCTTGATTGCTTCTAATAGTATTATTGTACGAGGTAATATTTACTACCATGAAAATAATTCAATTAAACAGGGATTGTCACTTTCGCGTATTCAGAACCGGATTTTACTCCTTAATTTATACCGTTCATTATCACATATGATCGACGCTTATTGCGTCAAAGTAGTAAATCCAATTTTAAGGAATTAGATTCTTTACTTAGTGAAAAAGTGTTTTTGATTGGTAAGTTTTAATAAAAAGGCTCCCTAGCTTCCGCTCAGGGGATTGGGTTCTAACCCTATAGGCGCGAGTGTTCGCAAATAATTTTAAAACCTTCTTCTAGAAATATTAAACTTCCTAAGTAATTAATAAATTACTTTCATTATATTCATTAATAAAAAACAAATCAATCTTATTCTTTAGTGTCAGACGACTTTCGATCTTACCCGATGTTTTCACGACTCTACTTTCGCAGTGATCGATTAAATTAAATTCAGAAAGATTGTATTAAAATCAAAACAACCCACAATCGAAATTCTAAAGAAGAAACAGTTAGAGTACCATCAATTGACGGTCCTCACATCCCAACATTAACAAATTAGTTGGACATGCTTATGACAAACATGAAAATATAAGTTTGAAGCTTAGAACTAGACATTCGAAAAAGTAGTTTAAAGCAATATAGTGCAATAAATAAGACTTGTAAATAAAATGTGTAGCTTTGAAAATAGATTTTTGTACGAAAAGTAACAAGCGGGAAATAAAGTAAACAAAGTAAAGAGGTGCGAGGAAATAAACAAAGTAAAACAGTGCGAGAAAATAAACAAAGTAAAGCAATGCGGCAAAATAAACAAATTAAAGAGGTGTAAGGAAATAAACAAAGTAAAGTGGTGCGAGGAAATAAACAAAGTAAAGTGATGCGGGAAAATAAAGTAAGTAAGGCGATGCGGGAAAGTAAATAAAATAAAGCGGTGCGGAATGTATAAAAAACATGCTCTAATCGGAGACTTGAATCCGGTACAACTGAAATGTAAATAGCGGTAAGATTAAACGCTACGACTACGATGCTTTAAACTTAATGACATCAATGGTGCGATAACCCCTCGATATGACGAATTATTGCTTTAATAGTGAATATATGGCATATGCTGCAACTAAGCCTGGATGCTTACAACTAAAGACGAAGTCATATTTATAGTGTATCAATCCCTTGGAAGCTACATAACACTTTCAAAATTCGTGTGGAGAAAAAATATCTAGTCATGGCCACTTCCTAGCAACTGCCCTTGACTTGGCGCAAATTAGGAAGATGTCGCCCGCCATCTAGGCATGGCATTTTCCATGTGTACAAACTGTGGAAGACGTGCGTAGCGGTAAAAATTTTGAGATTAAGTTATTGATTAACTTAACTCACAAAACAAGAGTCGTCGCCGCGCTTTTATTGTTTCTAGGGGAAAAGAGAAAAAGTACGAACAAAACCCAAAGAAGTTTTAAAACAAAATTAATAAAAAGATAATAAGGGTTCGGGGGTTAGTTATGCAAATGGAAGGTATTAACACCCTAAACATTCATGGTATTTCATGGGAACTTCTTTGAAAATATGCATATTTTAGCTTGAAAAAGATGTTGTTTGTTAAAAGATTGGAGGGATATGGAAAAGAAGCATATTTTTATTATGATTTGTTGTTTGCCAGGACTATTGAAGTCTTATGCCTACGTACCAACAAAGTGTAATGGAGGATCAAAACCTCATAGTTTGTGGTAAAAATAACAAAAGAAGTTTGTTTTGATTCATTTTTATGGAAAAAGAAATTTTGTCATTTTAAGGAGAATACTCAACTAGTCACCCACAAGTATGAGAACTTTGCATCATCATGAGAAGGGCTCCAACTTGGATAAGGATCAATAAGTATGCCACTAGCTCTCACATATGGAAAAGAATTATCATCAGCACTATGGAGATAAGAGGATTACAACTCAAATATGGACATAACTCATGTTTAATGCCTTGAGGAAAAGTTTAAAAGAAAAGTGCATAAAAGGCATAAAATGGTTTGAATAAGTTAGGCATTTTTTTGTCCTTTAAAATTAGTCTAAGTATGCTTAAGATGGATTGACATTTATTAAGAAAAAGGTTTTTAAAATCACTTGACAAAAGTCAAGGTTTATTGAGAAAATGGTTCAAGTTTGAAAACAAGAAGGTTTTAAAAAAGGAAAGGACATTTTGAAAATTAAAGAAGAGGATGAGAAGGAAAGACTATCCTGAAGCATAAAGTAAAAGCTAAAGAAGAAAGATCTAACTAAGATATAGAAATCTTTATGACATAAGTCAATCAAGAATTTTCCTCCTTTGGATTAAGCCTTAAGCAAGCGAAATAAGCAAATAGTAATCCATGTGTCAGATGAAACCAAAGTAACCAATCCAAGTCTTCAAAAGAAAATCCCAAGTCAAAGGTATCAGATGGATTCCAAGATCTCAAATCACAAGTCCTAAAGCAAAGGTCAATGTCTTAATTCTAAATCCATAACTCCACAAGTATGCCAAGGATAGTAACCACAAGTCCATGAATCAAGATAACCAAACTCCTTTTAGGGGTTTTTCCTTTATTAATATATTTTAAAAGAAAATGAAAGTCCAAATGGACAAAGGAAAAAGAACATAAACATAAACAAAGATCCACATGGCAAAAGAGCAAATATGATATGAGATGTTAAAATAAAAGCATAAAGTAAATAACAAGAAATAAAAAGCAAGAAGTAAATGATACTAAAATAAAGTTAATATAATAAGATGTTAGTAAATGTTAGTGAAATAAGAGAAGATATTTTAGTCACAACTATGTGAGGCCGATCAATAATAATGTTTATGTTAATACATGCTAGAGAAATGATATGTAAATCATCTTCCTAAAGCTATGCCACATAAGAAAAGAAAAAGAAAGGGGAAGATCAAGCACAAAGGTTAGGAGGATGGTCCATTACTTCAATCCACATTTCATGATACTTAGGACAAACTTATGCATCAATCCAAAGTACCTTAAATGATTCATGATCACTTAGAAGATAGATTTGAAATGATGAAATTTCATCAAGCATCAATCCACACATCATAAACAAGATGGACACAAATCCATCCAATTGATCAAAGGGAAAAGAAGGGGATGAAGAAGAAAGGGGACAAGAGAGGTCACACCTAAATTGCATCACAAATTTGATCAAGTCATCACCAAAATCAATCATCCATTTTGGAGGATTAGGGTTTTCACCCCATCAACACCAAATATTCATCGAGTTTGATGAGACTTGAAGTCAAAATCATCATGATCCAAGGCCAACAGAAGTCCACGAGGTCAAACAAATTTAAAATGCAACAAAATGAAATAAAAATGCATCAAAGGTATTTTTTAAATGATTTTTAAAATGGAAATAAAATGGAAAATCCATAAAGTTCTTCAAAACACCAAATAAATGGCCAAGAAAATTATGGAAGGATGGAAATAAAATGAGAAACATGTAATAATATTTTCATAATTTAAAAATGCAGAAAAGAATTTTTAAACCAATTAAAAAAGGAGAAAATAGAAAATTCATGAAAAATAGAAAATCAATGAAATAAAATATGGAAAAATAAAAATCAGATGAAGAAAAATAAAAGAGAATTTTAGAAATTATTTTGGGATTTTTTGGATAAAAAATGAAACTACTACGAATTTTTAAAGAAAAAGAAATTTAAAATCATAAAAGAAAAATAATTAAAATCAGAAAAAACCAGGAGCGTTGGATCACGCCTCATTAATTGACGTGACAAATCCAACATTTCAAATAATGAGAAACATGATGGAATGCGCTACAAGCAAAGCACAAGATCCAGTTTGAATTTAACCAATCAAAACATTTCAAAATTCCAATGTGTCTGGTTCAAACTCAGACCACCTGGGGAAAACTATGGTCGTCTTCTCCGGTAAGCTCTCTGAGGAGTTTTATTGTTTGGTAAATTTAAGACACGAGACTACCACCATTGTGATCATCTTCTCATCCTGAATTCAACCTCATACTCCAAATTAATTTATGTGAATTGAGCAAAGGGAATTTCAAAGAAGTTTCAGAAACAAGCAAGCCACGAAAAATTAAATTAAATGATGAACATGATCAGTCAACACCAGATAAGTTAGGGGAAAGCATCAAAGAGTGAATGACTACATTGTGGTAACTTGTTTGAGTTTAAATGATGCTTAGAACTACCTTGTCTAGATGGTGATCTGAAGTTGATGAAGCTTGATCTGGTTAGAGCACTTTAGAAGGTCTCCGAGCTTGGGAATTGTTGCAAAAGTTTCAAAGGATGCCGATGGAGCTAAATGAAACAAGAAAATGGATTGAAACAGGCTGAAACTCAAAACACGATAGTTGAATTTTCTAGAAAAATTTCAAGTTGCAATAGGGGTTTCTTGACTCTCCAAATCTTTCTAATGAAGGCAATAACTTCCTTTATTTATAGGCAATGTGATTGGATCCAAATACGTGTGGAATGATGCAGAATTCGTGCAAAACGAATTTGATTCAAGTGTGTGAAAAATGTGACTTGAAACTCATCAAAACTCAGTCAAATGATGTGTTTTAAGTGTCAATTAACTTCTGGAGGTTTGTTAAAACATGTTTAATACCAAAACACTTGCTAATTTGGCTTGAAATTGAGTTTAGTCATGATCATGATCGAATTTCGGGCAATGGTGATTTCTTCAGTTTCAAGTCACCATGTTCAACTCAATTGGGCATCCTATTCAAGAGGCTTTTTGATCCCATTATTTTTGCAATGTGTTAACACCATGGAAAAGATTACAATGCGCCAAGAAAGATTTCATTTTGATGCTTGAGCACAAAGTTATGTCATGTTGAAGTTGGCATGAAAAACTGATCACATAACTTAGAAAAATTTGTGTGCTTCATTTCATGGCTAAAAATGACCTGGAATGTCCCAACGAGAATTCCAAGGCCTTCTAAGCATATTTTGACCTTGGTCCTTGAAGCAAACTTCTATAGGGTATAACCAATGGTATTGTGCAAAAAGGAATCAGCTTCATATGTTAAAAATTGAAGAAGTTATGATATTTGAAAGTTGGCAAAAAATCACTTGAAAATAGGTCAAATTTCACTATGTCCACAAATGACCTATAATGTCTCCAAATTTTGGATGATCCTCCAAGCATAATTGGCTCTTGTCATGTAAATATAAGTTGTAGAGGATGTTGAGAACAATCATATGAAAAAAGGGCATTAAAAAATGTTTAGAATTGAAGGAGTTGTGATCCTTGGAACCTTGACTTCAAAATGTTGACTTTTTGGTCAAACCACTTGGAACAAGCTTGTGTATTTGAACTTTTATTGCATTTCAAAGTACATGGGTGATCATATGAACTCAATATAAGGGGGCCTTGATATTATATTGATTGGATTGCTCAAAGCTTGAAGTTACTTGTTGAATAAGGCATGGAAATAAACACATGAACCTTTGACTTTTCTTGAGAAGTAAGCCACCAACTTTGAGATGCTTTTGACTTGAGGAGCCCTACATTGCATAATAAACTTAAGGGAAGCAAGACATACTTTTAGTATTTTAATTAGTGGTTGGATAAGCAATGAACATATAAACACAAAGGTAAACAAAAATGAGCTTGGTGATCCCTGCAAGAAGCAAAGCCAAAGATGGTTAAGGGAATGGCCAAGATATGACCTTGCTTGTATGCAAAAGATGCAAATGAGATATGGAATCTTAGGTTTAAAAATTAGGGTATGGAAATGTGGTCTTATGGTCGTTGAAATGTGGGTAAGAGCTTACACATCATGGCTACCCACATAGCCAATGCCATGTGTGTATTTTCCACTAAAAATTTGTGATTCTTGCTCTTTTCGCTTCCTTTTTCCGTGAAAGGGTTTATTTAGGCTATGCACCTGAAAACAAGACAAAATACAAGCATAACACAAGAAAATAACAATAAAACTATAATAATCATGTCCAATCCGAGCCAAATACGCAGTGTGTTTCAGTGTTATCAAATTCTCCCACAATTAAAACTTTGTTTGTCCTCAAACAAACTCTTATGAGCACAAAAGAAATAAAACAACAACACACAAGTATCAAATTCAGGATAAAGACTTTTAGTTCGATCAAGGTTGCGTAGATAGACACTAACTCGTGAACTAAGGATATCGTAGTAACACTTTCTGCGGTTTGCGGTCATAAGTTTCCTTCCTATACAAACCAATCCATATTATGTTATTATACCTAGGCCTAACTTACTCATTCCTTTTTCATTCAGGCGCAATCACATTAAGCCTGTTATTCTGTACTCACATTGTGAACGAAGTTATTGGTGACCCTGATCCAAATTTGTGTCAACATTCAATAATTTTGCTATTTAGCACACACATATAAGCATAAGTTTTTGAAGTTTCTCTATCGTTGGATTAAATAACCAGGTGAGGGTTACCTAACTTAGAGGACGAATCCTTTTTCAAATTCTTAGCTTTTCTTACATGTATCTTTTTCTTTTTGTTTCTTTTTACTGGATCATTAACCTATTTGCATCGGCTTGTTCACGTAGTGGTAACTAAGATGGTGTCGAATGCTAAAATAAACTACTTAAGGATTAATTCAAGGGTGAGATTCCAAGGCCACAACTTAATAAGTATCCGGATTGGTTCCTATAGTTAGGAGACTTACAGTGTTAAGACGATACCGATCTTAGAAGCTTTCCCAAAGTCTCTATAACATATCCTTAGCTTGTTTAATAGCCTAAAATTTAAAAAATAAACATTGTTTTCTTCTTCAAAATTTTGTGTTTTTGGTATGGCTTAAGAAATGAAAGAACTAACAAACAATAGAAAACCACGCATAAAGACTCGACAGAACATACAATGATAAAATCCTAACTAAATGCATAAAATGATAAATCTAATTAGAAAGCGATAAAAATAGAGATAAAAATGGTAAAGATCCCCTCCCACACTTAAACTGAACATTGTCCTCAATGTCTCGATGTAAGGTGAAGAATGAGATATGTAGCGTGCCTGAAAATAATACATGAGAAAGTTAGTAAATAATCAGTAGAGGCTAAATTTCCTATTTATATATTCATATAATAAAAGAAAAGGAAACGATAAATAAAATTCGTGGGTTGCCTCCCACACAACATTTTGTTTAACGTCGGTAGCTCGACGACTCAGGAGTGTAAGTACTCGTGGTGTTTCTTTCGAGGATGAATCCTTGATCGAACTTTCAATAATCTTTGGTTTCCATGGCCACTTATCGAGCCATCTCTCATTTCCATCACCTTTTCTTTTCTTTCTTCTGCGAGGTGGTTTATCCTTCTGAACTTATGGTGGTGGTTCTGGCTCTATCCTAAGAACTAGTTTTTCAGGTTTGAGTTTAATGTTTTCATCCACCACCTCAAAGTCTAATTTTTCCCTCTTAATACTAATGAGTTCCCTAGTTTCATGGTCTTCTAATTTTCTCTTCTCATTCAGGATCTCAAACAGAGGTGCATTGATGTGGATATTTTCCAATAGCTCCTCATATCTTTCGAATTTGTAGTCTACCTTAACTCCCACGGACCTTCGCGGGAAAAGAATCGGTGATTTATAGGGAGGAGGAACAACACAGAGTGGTTCCTTCTCTACCTCTTCGGCAACCTCCCTTTCGGGTGGTGCCGATGGATCTTTCTCAATCTTTACTCTTTTCTCACCTGAACCCTCCTCATTATCACTCTCCTTAGGATTTTCAATCTGTTTTTCACTATTGGTTGCTACTACAGTCGTGTGTTTCTCAAGGGAAGGGCCTAAAGATGTTTGTGCAAGCAGGGAGGTTTTTGTCTCCAATGCTTTGCTTCCTGTGACTAGGGAGTCGACCAGTGTGTCTAGTTTCTTAAGGTTTTCTTTAGTATTAAAATTTTGGTTCATAAACTCTTTATTCTAGACAGTTTATGTTGCCATAAACTTTCGCATGGTGCATTCTAGGTTGGAGAGAGTTAGCGTATCAACGTAATTATCCCATATAATCTTAATATTGGATTTATGAGGCTCATGTGGTACTTCATAATATTGAGAGTGGTAATTGTAAGAAAAATTGTGTCGATGCATATTAATAGAGACTAAGATGCCTTGATCTAGACGGTGTAACAACAAGTTATGATATTTTGAGTAATTGGTCCCCGATAACGGCGCCAAAATCTTGTTCGCGATATTATGAGTCTATTGGAACAACTAACTGCAAGTGTACAGTCTATCGTATAGTTTTAAAAGATATTGATCTCACATAGACCAATAGTCAAATCTATCGTTTCTAATTGTTACAGTGTGTATCTAAGGAGAATGAAATAAAAATGGGTGAGATGAAATTAAATAACTTTAATAAATTCAGGTAAATAATACTAGAACATAGTTCACATTAATTAACAATACCCTTGATTGCTTCTAATGGGATCACTATACGGGACAATATTTTCTACCATGAAAAGAATTCAATTAAACAGAAATTGTCGCTTTCGCATATTTAGAACAAGATTTTACTCCTTAATTTATACCGTTCATCATCACATATGACTGGCGCTTATTGCGTCAAAGTAGTAAATCCTATTTTAAGGAATTAGATTCTTTACTTAGTGAAAAAGTGATTTTGATTGGTAAGTTTAAATAAAAAGGGTCCCTAGCTTCCGCTTAGGGGATCGGGTCCTAAACCTATAAGCGCGCGTTCGCAAATAGTTTTAAAACCTTCTTCTAAAAATATTAAACCTCCTAAGTAATTAATAAAGTGCTTTCACGATATTCATTAATAAAAAACAAACCAATCTTAATCTTTAGTGTCAGACGACTTTCGATCTTACCCGACGTTTTCACGACTCTACTTTTGCAGTGGCCGATTAAATTAAATTCATAAAGATTGTATTAAAATCAAAACAACCCACAATCTAAATCCTAAAGAAGCAACAGTTAGAGTACCGTCAAGTGACGGTCCTCACATCCCAGCATTAACAAATAAGTTGGACATTCTTATGATAAACATGAAAATATAAGTTTGAAGCTTAGAAGTAGACATTGCAGAAAAGTAGTTTAAAGCAATACAGTGTAATTAATAAGACTTGTAAATAAAATGTATAGCTTTGAAAATAGATTTTTGTACAAAAAGTAACAAGCGGGAAATAAAGTAAACAAAGTAAAGCGATGCGGGAAAATAAACAAAGTAAAGTGGTGCGAGGAAATAAACAAAGTAAAGCGATGCGGGAAAATAAACAAAGTAAAGTGGTGCGAGGAAATAAACAAAGTAAAGCAGTGCGATGAAATAAACAAAGTATAGCGACGCGGGAAAAAAGTAAGTAAGTCAATGCGGGAAAGTAAATAAAATAAAACGGTGCAAAATGTATAAAAAAAACTGCTCCAATCGGAGACTTGAATCAGGTACAACTGAAATGTAAATGGTGGCAAGATTAAATGCTACAACTATGATGCTCCAAACTTAATGACAATAATGGTGCGATAACCCCTCGATGTGACGAATTATCGCTTTAACAGTGAATATATGGCATATGTTGCAACTAAGCTCAGATTCTTACAACTAAAGACCTAAGTCCTATTTATAGTGTAACAATGCCTTGAAAGTTACATAACACTTTCAAAATTGTTGTGGAGAAAAAATCTCTAGTCATGGCCACTTCCTAACATCCGCCCTTGACTGGGCACGAAATAGGAATATGGCGCTCGCCATCTAGGCATGGCGTCCTCCATGTGCACAAAGTGTGGAAGACATGGTCTTGTGACCGTTGAATCGTGGGTAAGATCTTACGCATCATGTCTACCCACATGGCCAACACCATATGGAACGCCATGTGTGTATTTTCCGTTGAAAATCTCTGATTCTTGCTCTTTTTGCTTCATGTTTCCGTGAAAGGCTTTATTTAGGCAATGTACCTAAAAACAAGACAAAAGATAAGCATAACGCAAGAAAACAACAATAAAACTATAATAATCATGTGCACTCCGAGACAAATACGCAATGTGTTTCAGTGTTATCAAACTTCTTATGACTGACGCAAAAGCAGAATTGGAACTCATCATTTAGAAACTGATGACATTGCACATCATATACTCAGAATCAAAATTGGTTGTTAAAGCTGCACAATAATAAACCATTAGGGTACACAATTTGTTCTCACACAAATACAACATTGTTATCATCAAAACTCAAGGTATATATGCAAAACCAAATCTTATTCTAACAATGTCCCTCTTTTTGATGATGACAAAAACATGTATTTTGATGAACAATTTTATACAAGGTAATCATAAAAGGATACATCTTACAGGAGCATAAAGCTCCCCCTGAGATGTATAATTCTAAAAATATAAAATCAGACTAAAAGAACACTTTCCTGATTAGCCTTTTTGAAGTACCAAAATGATCTTCCATCAGAACCTGGTTTGTCTTCAGAAGTTGCTTGATGTTGTGCGGAACATTGGTTTGTTAACATCAGCATTTTGATGAACTTTACTTCAGAAGCTTAGTTGAATTCTTTTTGAATAAGCTTCAGAGCCTGGTTCCTTTCAGAAACTGGTAACTTACATTCTGATCTTTGAAACTTCAAAAGAGCTTCTGATGTTTGAACTTAACCCTGCAAAACAATAAACAAACTATTCTTCTAAGTAGTTATTAGCAGAAATATTAAACAATGTTTGGGTTCTTATTCAGGAATATAGGTATGTCAAAATTAAATTACGATTCTTCCCCTTAAATATGTTTCTCCCCCTTTTTCATCAATCAATAAGACATAGACAAAAGAAATAAAGGCAAAAGTAATGGAAAGAAACAAACATGATTTTCATTGATCAATGCCAAAAGGCATAAAAGATACAATTGATTACAAAGACGGAAAACAAAAAAGAAAATAGAAATGCAAAAAGTACTTCTACAAACATAAAAAGGAACACACACACACTTAGTTAGAAATAAAAATCATACACATGTGCGAAGACAATTTTTGAAAACCAGGGGTTTTGGAAGGATGAGGAGGTAGCGAAACAACTGGGTAGTCATCCGGTGTCATACCCCGATTTTGATCCTGAATCGCCAATTCAATACATTCATCATAGCTATTGCATGTCCACAGAGCATACCATACATTCCATACATCATAGTGCCTAAAATATCAGTCGAAATAATTTTGTGGAATTACAGACAAACCGGTTGAATTAATCAACTGATGTGCGTCAAACCAGTGAATGCAAAATTTTCAAATCAAGCTTGCAAACACCATTTTTATTAATCTACGTTCCGCGTAGTTTAATCTGGTATGCTCGATTTATTTTTTCAGCTATTTTTTCGGCCACTTTCCGATCAGCACAAGCCTATTTAACCGGTCAAAATTTATTTAAAAAATTAAAAGAAACGCTGTATTTTTCCAATAAATGTATTTCACACTGATCATTTTGGTGCATTAAATTTAATTTTTCGAGCGATTTCGCACCTGATTTTTATTCAGGTTAAATCCGTTTATTTTCATTATTGTGTCAGAAAAATCAAAAAAATTAAATAGGTATAATCATGCTCTCATTTTAATTTTATCATGTTTATATAAAAATGTGAAATTTGTTTAATTTAAGTGATTTAAATTGATTAAAGCTTCTAGAAGGGATATTCTAGGCATTTTTGATTTGGTTAACAATATTATGTTTCTTTGGTCCAATCGTAGCCTTTAATTCAAATTAATCAGTGATCCCAATTGGAAGACACATGGATCCCTATCCTCAATTATCCTTCTCAGCCAATGACCCTTTGACACATCACCAAAAAACAAAAGCTAAAGAAGCACACATGATAAAAAACCCAACAGATGCCTAGGAGACAAAAGGGGCACTCTCAACGTCTCTTTTGACTCTCTCATTAAGAGAGATCTTTTTCTGAAAATGAAAATGATATAAAAAATAAAAAGGGACGACCTTTGGGCTTCTTCACTGAAAAAAAACAAATATGCATGGCTTGCATTACATTCATTCACATTTCATTGCATCTGCATCTCATCATAACGCATGTCATTTTCCAGACAAAATACAAAAAAAAACTCATCCATCCTTTGTCCGTGATCAGCAAAGTGATTCTCAACACGCGTTTAGAACAAAGAACCATGTCTCAGGAGATGATGGACGAGCTAAGGAAAAGCCAAGAAGCACTGAAGGAGAAACTTAATCTTTTGAAGAGCCAAATGAGATGGGTCTTGGAAACCCTGCAAGTCTTGTTGAGAAAAGAGGGTCACCCAATATACACTGCTGCAACAAAGAGAGCTACTACTCTGCACCCATCTAGCGTTACCCCAAGTCAAGGGAAATTCTATATGGCAACTCCTCGTCTACCGGCATATGGCCCTCCCTTAAGACGTCATCATCAACATCCTCTGGCTATTCCTCCTCAAAATCACCAAAGTCAGGTTCAGAACAAAAATCAGAATCAGAGCAAGAGGAACAAAAATCACGATGACCCAATTCCGGTGCCATATAGCAAGCTCTACCCACAGCTGATCCAGAATGCTTTGGTGACCCCTCGAGCTCTCGCACTTGTGTCACCATACCTGCTATGGTACAATCCAAATGCAACATGTGAATTCCATAAAGGGGCAGTGGGACATGACCTGGATTCTTGCTTAGCGCTAAAAGCCTTGGTACGAGAACTGATTAACAAAAAGAGCTTAGTCTTTGAAGAAGATCACCCGAAGATCAAGTGCGGATACCATACTGGAACAATGGGGCACTCCATCGAGGAATGCAAGAGTTTTAAGTTCAAGTTGCAAAGATTGATTGACATTAGGTCACCAACACTCAAGGACGAAAGCTCAGGTACATGCCTCTTGATTTCTGGGCCAAGTGATGTGAAAGGGGAAGGACCCCTGAAACCCCTCAAGGTTTTGTACCACAAGGGAGAGGTCAAGGATGTGGCTAATGAGATATCATCATTTCCTGGTGAGAGCATTGAGATATCGCCTTGGATTTCCAATGTCACAACACATAACCAACTTCTACAACCTCTGATTCAGAACTCATAGGTGGTTCCCAAGTCTCTTAAGCCGGTTCCACAACCTTACCCACCCGGGTATGACCCAAATGTGCAATGTGGATATCATGCTGGATCAGAAGGGCATTCAATCGAAGACTGCAACGCTTTCAAAGCCAAAGTACAACAGTTGATTGACAACGGGTACATAGTCTTTCAAGAAGGAAGCTTGGTGGTAAACGTTAACCCATCGGCCGAATAAGTGCGAAGGTCTCAAGGGGTGTCCCCATAGGATAATGGATCAAGTTTGAAGAAGTTATTCCCTAAAAGATGGCAATCATTTGGTTGTTTCAACACTTCTTTTGTAGTTTCTTCGCATGTTGATTGTTATTTGCTTTTAAGCATCGCTATTTTATTTGAATTGGTAAGATTAATGAAATGTTTATGCATCTTTTGAATTAATCCATTCGTATTCACTCGTTTTTCATTTATGTTAAAAACAAAAATACTCCTCTCATTCACTTTTGTTTATCAAACCGTTGTGTTAACAAAAGATTGGAAGGAGGATGATGAAAATAAAACACCTGAAATTGTTGTGGTATGCATTTGAGTAAAACCTTGTCGATGATGTAAGGCATTGTTTCAAATCCCCAAACACTGAAGAGATAAGGAGTTAATCCCTAGTCAACCACTTTGAGCCTAGAAGTCGGTGTTTATTTCGGATCTGAAACCCTTAATCTTAACCTGGGGCAGGGTAGTTGTGTTCAGATAGTTTGATCATGCATTCGATCTTTCAAAAAAATCGTCCATATGTACATCCTCCAATTAGGTTCAACCACACGTTATCCTTCGCGCACATGTTGAAGTGTCGAAGAAGTTGAGAAAAGCTAAAATTAGTGTTGGTTGATCCTTATCCATCAATAATATGGCAGTCAACACCTTTTAAAAAAAACACAGAAAAAAGTCCGCTAAGTCAAATACCACAAAACGACTTAGGCAAAAGTTAGGGCATCCCGATGGACCGAAAGCTTCAAAGAAGCGGTCCAGGCAAAATTAGGGATAAAGAAAATAAAAAAAGAGGTCCTCAAATCCTCAACAAAACAAAGAAAAATAAGGTGACTGCCATTTCAAGAAAATCTCACCTTGAACCCTCATTTTCACTCTCGCGCCTTTGAAGTCGAATGCGTGTGTCGAATTAACTGAACGTAGGAACTGGAGATCATCAAGAAGAAGGGGTGGGTAAAAATAAATTGTGAGCCTTATATCCTTTTGTTTCAAAAACCGTGAACCAGACCACGTTACAACCTTTAAAAGACCTAATTGAGACAGGGTTTATTTTGGAAGCATACTATAACAAGGTTGTGCTAACTTGACTCCAAACGATTTTTGTTAATCATTTGATGGCACCAACTTGCATACTGTGAATGACTTGATCACCATTGTGTTTCACCCATTCATATCAATAAACTTTGAGTTCAAATTTTTGCATAAACATTGCATTAAAATTACCATTTTTTTTAATGCACAATCTTATTTGCGAGTCAACACTTAGCATCAAAGAAATTCCAACAATATGCAGTTGAGGAAATTGATAAAGTGAAAGAAGTCCAAACAGGGGAAATCACTTTCAACATCAGTTAATTCGAGCTAATCACCCTAAGGGTCATCTCGCCAAAGAGTAATTTGCTTCAAGACTCATACAGGGGCAAGCCACCTCAGAGCTCAATAAGTCCAACTATCCAAAGGACATTCAAACAAGAGTCTACCATTCCAACATTTGGTTAGTCAAGTTCAGACCATTGCAAGTTTCAAACACCTGGGGCAAGCCATCTCGAGGTAGTCTCATGGCAAGTTGTTCCCAAACTCACTTTCAAGGTGAACATTTTCAAAGACCCAACAAACTGGGGCAAGATGAGCCACAGAGGGGCAGACCCCCTTCATACTTTCAAACTGCTCAAGTAAATTATGTCATACGTAAACAACTATTCAGCTTAAGATGAGTGCCCGGAAATTATGCTAGCACGATTCGTTAATCCTCCAAAAAAGGATCCCATTGGTTAAGTTGTGGTGTCAAGCTTGATAGAATTCTCCTTTGATAACATCTATCATAAAATATTTGGTTGAGTTCTCGGTGTTGAGGAATCATGATCTCCATAAAAAGCGTCTACAACTTCCAGTCCACTCAAGTGTCAACATTCTCATAATCATGATCATTCATATATCATGCATAAAAGAATTCAAATCATGCATGGCCGAAATGTACTTCGTGCTCATTTTGCATTGACCCAGGTCTTGTTGTTGATCCTATATCCTTTGACCTCTAATTCCAGTTTGTCTTTGGTGCCCTTAAACCATCATCCAATTTTTGCAGTCATTTTCAAGTGCAACCCAGTTGGCACCTATTAGAAATTTTTCCATTTAGGCTCATTTCCTTTTTGGATTATCCGATGAATTTTAGGATTACTCCTTGGTTTATTGATGTATTTCCACAACTTGTCTGATGTATTTCCAGATGTTTCTCCATCTATCTGAGGTGTTCTCTGATGTGTCTGTATTCTGATGTATTTCTAGAATTTCTTTGATGTATTACCAGATGTGTCTGTATTCTGCTGTATCTCCAGAATATCAGTTGTAATTTTGATGCATTTCCAGAATTCGTTTCTTTCCGATGAATTCCCAAACATGTCATTTTTGTTCTGACTCATTTCCAGAACCCTTATGCCATTCCCTGGAATTATTTCAAGACTCATTAGTGTCTCCTAAAATTCAGTTGTTACTAGGCATTATTCCAGGCTCAGTGGTCACTAGAACTCATTTTAAACCCAATTTTTGTTGGCATCACTGTCACTTCATTTGTAAATACAATCGTGATTGGTATCTGGAGTTTGGTCGTTGCCAACATCATTTAAAGTCCAATTGTTGTTGGCAAAATCGTTTGCAAGATGGTTGTAATCCATTGCTTTCGGTCAAAGTCCAATTGTTGTTGGCACAAATCTGTTAAAAAGCTGGTTGTAATCCATTGCTTACAGTCAAAAGTCCAATTGTTGTTGGTAAAATCCGTTAAAAGTTGGTTGTAGTCTATTACTTACGGTTAAAAGTCCAATTGTTGTTGGCACGTACAGAGAGTTTAATTACCCTGTCTTTCCTGATGGTTCCGTGAAAGTCATGTATGACTTATCATCTTGAGGAATTTCCAGAAGCTTGGAGGTTTTTCGTGTTAGAAAACTCCAATGATGTTCCTTTGTATGTTTTCCAATATTCTCAGGTCATGTATGAACCTATTGATAAAACTCCTTTTGATTTTTCCCAAGTGTCGTCAGGTCATGTATGAACCTGCTGTTGAAAATTCTTTGAATAGTCAAGTTTTGTCAGGTCATGTATGAACCTGTTATTGAAAATTCTTTGAATGTTCCTGTTTCATCAGGTCATGTATGAACCTGCTGTTGAAAATTCTTTGAATAGTCAAGTGTTGCCAGGTCATGTATGAACCTGTTATTGAAAATTCTTTGAATGTTCCTGTTTCGTCAGGTCATGTATGAACTTGCTGTTGAAAATTCTTTGAATAGTCAAGTGTTGTCAGGTCATGTATGAACCTGTTATTGAAAATTCTTTGAATGTTCCTGTTTTATCAGGTCATGTATGAACCTGTTGTTGAAAATTCTTTGGATGTTCCAGCATTGTTAGGTCATGTATGAACCTGTTGCTGTTGAGCTTTTATTCCAATATTCCCAGGTCATGTCGGAACCTGTTTTGGAAGAATCTTTCCAATGTTGTCAAGTCATGTATGAACTTGTTCTGGAAATTTTCTCAAAATGTTCAAGTTTGTTATCAGGTCATGTATGAACCTGTTGATATACTCTTTTGGAATTTTTTTGAGTTTGTTAGGTCATGTCTGAACCTGCTGTCAGAACTTCTTGATATTCTCTAGCATTGTCAGGTCATGTATGAACCCGTTGTTGTTGAGCCTTTATTCCAGTTTTACCAGGTCATGTATGAACCTGTTGCTGAACTTTTTATTCCAATATTGTCAAGTCATGTATGAACTTGTTGTGGAAATTTTCTCAAAGTATTCAAGTTTGTCATCAGGTCATGTATGAACCTGTTGATATACTCTTTTGAATTTTTCTGAGTTTGTTAGGTCATGTCTGAACCTACTGTCAGAAATTCTTGATATTCCCCAACATTGTCAGGTAATGTATGAACCTGCTGTTGAGCTTTCATTCCAGTATTACCAGGTCATATATGAACCTGTTTTGAAGAATCTTTCTCTATGATTGTTTCAGTGTTATGAGGTCATGTATGAACTTGTTGTAGAAATTTTTCTTATTCAGGTTTAGTAAGTCATGTGTGAATTTACTATCGAAATCTCTTGTATTCTAAGTGTCGTTCATCGAACTTCACTTTCAGTACTCTCTAGTGAGTGTCTGATTCTCCAACAAGATTGTTTTCCCCAGCGAGTTGGTTTTTACCATTTGTATGTCTCCTTGTGGACCATCAGCATTCCCCACAGACTGGTCTGTCCAGTAGCATCTTCGTGTCCCTAACATATAAATTCAAAAAAAATAAAGAGTCTTGCATCCATGCATATCATATCATAGCATTTTCATTTTTTCAGGTTCAAAATCTGGGTCTCCATGGTATTTAACCATCCCCTACTGCGATCCGATGAAAAATGCTGTTTCATTTTCCTCTGGTGGAGGATGTTTAAATAGGGGCAACTGTCATACCCCGATTTTGACCCTGAATCGCCAATTCAATACATTCATCATAGCTATTGCATGTCCACATAGCATACCATGCATTCCATACCGCATAGTGCCTAAAATATCAGTCAAAATAATTTTGTGGAATTACAGACAAACCGGTTGAATTAATCAACGGATGTGCGTCAAACGAGTGAACGAAAAATTTTTAAATCAAGCTTGCAAATACCATTTTTTATAAATCTACGTTCCGCGTAGTTTAATCTGGTATGCTCGATTTATTTTTTCAGCTATTTTTTCGGCCACTTTCCGATCAGCACAAGCCTGTTTAACCGGTCAAAAAATTTATTTAAAAAATTAAAAAAACGCTGTATTTTTCCAATAAATTTATTTCACACTGATCATTTTGGTGCATTCAATTTAATTTTTCGAGCGATTTCGCACCTGATTTTTATTCAGGTTAAATCCGTTTATTTTCATTATTGTGTCAGAAAAATCAAAAAAATTAAATAGGTATAATCATGCTCTCATTTTAATTTTATCATGTTTATATAAAAATGTGAAATTTGTTTAATTTAAGTGATTTAAATTGATTAAAGCTTCTAGAAGGGATATTCTAGGCATTTTTGATTTGGTTAATAATGTTGTGTTTCTTTGGTCCAATCGTAGCCTTTAATTCAAATTAATCAGTGATCCCAATTGGAAGACACATGGATCCCTATCCTCAATTATCCTTCTCAGCCAATGACCCTTTGACACATCACCAAAAAAACAAAAGCTAAAGAAGCACACATGATAAAAAACCCAACAGATGCCTAGGAGACAAAAGGGGCACTCTCAACGTCTCTTTTGACTCTCTCATTAAGAGAGATCTTTTTCTGAAAATGAAAATGATATAAAAAATAAAAAGGGACGACCTTTGGGCTTCTTCACTGGTAAAACCCTAATCCGCCGCCACCTTCATTTTCCTCACTTCATCGTCTCTCTCACAAAAACACTTCCTCAGCTTCTTCAACCCAAAACCCCTAATCCGCCGCCACCTTAATTTTCCTCACTTCATCGTCTCTCTCACAAAAACACTTCCTCAGCTTCTTCAACCCTAAACCTCTAATCATCCTCCACCCGCCTCCTTCACTCCACGAAACCTTCACTTCATCATCTTCCTCACTCCAACCCTCACTCCCTCACGAAACCCTAAATCCTCCGCCACCATATCCAAACCTTCTTCGCTTCCACTCACCTTCATCCGCCTCCACCACCACCCTCCGTCACGATTCTCCCTCACAACGAGCTCAACAATCCACCACGACTCCGATCTTCCATCTCCACTACCATCAAAACCCCCAAACCACCAATAAACTCCATGAAGGAAATAAGATGCGCCTCGCCAGAACGCGATCCCGCACCACAACATCGTCGAAATCGTTCCCACATCAAAAACGGGGGCTCACTGTAATCGTACCTTGTCTTTGACTCTCATACAAACACAAGAGCAAAAACGAAGCCATGAATTTGTTGTCGGAATCGAAACCAATAGAGGCTCCTTCTCGTGCGTTTACGAAGGTAGACTAAGGGAGAAATTTACCGGATGATTCTGACATGGTGGCTCCGGTTGATCTTCTTTCTCGATTCGACGTTGTTGTTCGTCTTCGGTTTGAGTTGTGGTTGAATGATGTTTGTTTCGCCATTGTTGTTATGGGATGGAGGATGTCAGTATTTCTTCTGCTTAGACCTCGGCTTCAGGCTTCGAATGACACTTACGACAACGGAAGCGGCAAGCACGGCGAGTGGAGAGGTGAATTCGACGAACACTTGGAATCAAAATCGACCTTCAATTGGGTTGAACTGAAAGCGTGGAATCAAACTGGAAGCATAACGGAATGATGCACACTCACCAAATCAATAGAGCTCAAAAAGATGAAGCAGAATAAACAACAAACTCAAGCCGCACCATCGATAAAACAATAATCGGTAGTATTTCGGTTTTGTTTGTGTTTCAGTTGGATATACTGTTGTAGTGTAAATTTTGGAAGTAGTGTGTTGTTAGACTTTTTTTTGACCGCATATTCGCTTGCAGTTGCATGAACTTAGGAGTTGTGTTTGATTCTGTTATCTCACCGTTACGATTCTGTTCATATCATATTACGTTTCTGAGTTCACATATCAAGCAAAAGTCGTATTAGGTTGTTGGTTTAAATGTCAATATAGAGTTATTATGTCGATGTTTTGTTGATTGTGACAAACTTCTAAAATTCTTTTGATAGCATTCGTAAGACGGGTTTTAAATTCTGCTCAGCATGGTAAGTGAATAGAAAGTGAAGAGGAAATGAGATTCGAGCTTTTTTTTTGCATCGTAAGATAAGAAAAAGGCATCTGTGTTTTTAAGACAAGCACATCTTCAGCAGCTTTGATGACCAAGAATTCTGGAATCCGGAAGATCATTCCAAAATCTGACATATGTGACTTTGAATTTGATCCATGTGGGTATTCGATGAATGGAATTGAAGGGAATGCAATATCAACTATCTATGTCACATGTGAAAATGGATTCAGTTATGCTAGCTTTGAAGTTGTGGGTTATGAGTATGAAGAGAAATCTCTGAATGAAGTTGTTGAAAGGGTTTTAGCATGTTTCTATCTAGCTGAGTTTTCTATTGCTTTGCACATCGATATGAATGGTGAAAAACTTGAGTTTTCAAATTTAATTTATTTTAAAATTCAATTTATTTTAAAACCACTTATCATAAATTAAATTATTTTTTTTCAATTTTAATTTATTTTAAAATTCAATTCATTTTAAACCATTTCAAGTTCAATTTAAATCTTGTCTCAGTTTATTTGAATTAAATCTTGATCAGGTACCAATTGACCTCTCTTAAACCAAGTTCAATATTCAAATCTCTTTTCTAAAACGTGAAGAAAAAGATTATCCTGGAGGGAATATCCAGTCATAATCCCGAATATTAGGCTCAAGCTGTAAGAGCTTGCAAGCCATAAATATTCGTCTTCTCTCCAAAATATTTATAAATATTTAAACCATTTTCTAAATAAAACGTGAAGAAAAAGATTATCCTGGAGGGAATATCCAGTTATAATCCCGAATATTAGGCTCAAGCTGTAAGAGCTTGCAAGCCATAAATATTCGTCTTCTCTCCAAAATATTTATAAATATTTAAACCATTTTCTAAATAAAACGTGAAGAAAAAGATTATCCTGGAGGGAATATCTAGTTTTAATCCCGAATATTAGGCTCAAGTTGTAAGAGCTTGCATGCCATAAATATTCGTCTTCTCTCCAAAATATTTATAAATATTTAAACCATTTTCTTAATAAAGTTGGAAGAAAAAGATTACCTGGATGGAATATGCAGTCGTAATCCCGAATATTAGGCTCAAGCTGTAAGAGCTTGCAAGCCATAAATATTCGTCTTCCCTCCAAAACATTCGTAAATATCCGAATCATTTTCTTAGCGATATTGGAAAGAAACAGACTGCCTGGGTGGAATGTCCAGACGTAGTCCCGAGTACTAGACCCAAGCTGTAAGAGCTTACAAGTCATAAGTGCTCGTCTTTCAAACTCCAAAATACTTAATTCCTATCTTAACCTCTTTCAATAAAGATGGAAATGGAACATGGTGTATACCGTGCACTCCTGAGATTAAGATTCGAGGCGGATGCCTCGCCTATCCTAACTCTCGCCATCGTCTAAAATTGTCAATGCGGTTTCTTCAAACCCTTTCTCAATCAAACCTAAAAATACTTAATCTTTATTAAACACTTTTGCCAATAAATATGGAAATGGAACATGGTGTATACCGTGCACTCCTGAGGCTAGGATTCGAGATGTATATCTCGCTCATCCAAGTTCTCGCCATCACTCAAAATACATCCAACCAATCGAACTCTTTTCTCGCCGCCGTGCGACTAATCAAAGAACCTTTTTCATAAATGAAAGATATATTGTCTTAAGTGATACAAAACAATGTTTCGGCCACGATTGTTGAGTCGAGATAAGTGACGCTTTTCCGAATGTAGATTTATAAATCCGTTCGATATGTGGTATGCGTCCACTCCTCATCTGTTTTGGGTAAAACAATGTTTTCGTCGATTAATACAATATAGCTTTCGCTAAAATCGACCAACAAACAAACATTTTTCTACCCAGAACTACGTAAGCCTTGATTTCTCTTTTGAGATACGTAGGAGCAGGATTTGTCAATCTTGTCAGGCCCACTAATAAAAAAACTTAGGTTTAGTCCTTCATTAAAAATCCAAAAACATTTCTTTTCTCCTCTCATTCTTTCTTTCTTTCCCACCTAATAACTTGAAAAGCATAACATTTCAAACTAACATTAATGCACACAACTAACCTAATGGTTCCCGTTGAGTACAACGGACGTGAGGGGTGCTAATACCTTCCCCTTGCGTAATCGACTCCCGAACCCTGATCTGGTTGCGACGACCAATATCATTGTCGTTCTTTCTTGGGTTTTATCGATATTTCCCCTTTCCTTTTTAGGAATAAATAAAGTTCGGTGGCGACTCTGTTCAGTCCATCATTGCGAGCATGCGATCGCGCTTCGCTTTAAAGTCGTATCCCCATTTTTCGAGGTGCGACAGATGGCGACTCTGCTGGGGAAACAAATCCCTAAGCGAGTCAAGCCTAGTTAGATCGTTTGTGTGCCTTTGTTTGTTTACCTATGTGGTTTTTATTTATTATTTTTACTATCTCTATTGTCATATTGATATGAATCCGTTGTATTGGTTCGATTATGGTTTGGTACTCGGATACTCTGATTGCAAACCTTGTGGGAAAGACTTTTACCCGAGTCTCGAGTAAAAACATAAGATAGGACGAGGTTGAGTAGTGCGGGTCCGCGAGATGTATTTCCCGTTGGGTCGGTACGAGAACCTTACTTAGAGTAGATTCTTGAGAGGATGTTGTCGCTCGGCAAGTAAGTTGCCGTAAGCTTCGATATTTTCTTTAGGATCCATGACTCTGAGAACCATTTGTAGAACCTTAGTTCTTTGTCCAACTAGGAAAGATGGTCGCGTAGTGTGGGTCTGCGAGATGAATTTTCTCGTTGGATCGATGCGAGAACCTCACTTAGAGTAGATTCTTTAGATGGAGTTGACGCCCAGCAAGTAAGTTGCCGCAGGTAGCAAACAGTCTGATGGGTCCATGACTCTGGGAACCTTTGTAACTCTAGATCATACCCGGTGAGAACCTATTCTTGGGGGGCAATTTGATTCATCAGTACCTCAGACTTTTGAACCCGTGTATTGAAAAAAACAAATGTGCATGGCTTGCATTACATTCATTCACATTTCATTGCATCTGCATCTCATCATAACGCATGTCATTTTCCATACAAAATACAAAAAAAAAACTCATCCATCCTTTGTCCGTGATCAGCAAAGTGATTCTCAACACGCGTTTAGAACAAAGAACCATGTCTCAGGAGATGATGGACGAGCTAAGGAAAAGCCAAGAAGCACTGAAGGAGGAACTTAATCTTTTGAAGAGCCAAATGAGATGGGTCTTGGAAACCCTGCAAGTCTTGTTGAGAAAAGAGGGTCACCCAATATACATTGCTGCAATAAAGAGAGCTACTACTCTGCACCCATCTAGCGTTACCCCAAGTCAAGGGAAATTCTATATGGCAACTCCTCGTCTACCGGCATATGGCCCTTCCTTAAGACGTCATCATCAACATCCTCTGGCTATTCCTCCTCAAAATCACCAAAGTCAGGTTCAGAACAAAAATCAGAATCAGAACAAGAGGAACAAAAATCACGATGACCCAACTCCGGTGCCATATAGCAAGCTCTACCCACAGCTGATCCAGAATGCTTTGGTGACCCCTCGAGCTCTCGCACCTGTGTCACCATACCTGCTGTGGTACAATCCAAATGCAACATGTGAATTCCATAAAGGGGCAGTGGGACATGACCTGGATTCTTGCTTAGAGCTAAAAGCCTTGGTATGAGAACTGGTTAACAAAAAGAGCTTAGTCTTTGAAGAAGATCACCCGAAGATCAAGTGCGGATACCATACTGGAACAATGGGGCACTCCATCGAGGAATGCAAGAGTTTTAAGTTCAAGTTGCAAAGATTGATTGACATTAGGTCACCAACACTCAAGGAGGAAAGCTCAGGTACATGCATCTTAATTTCTGGGCCAAGTGATGTGAAAGGGGAAGGACCCCTGAAACCCCTCAAGGTTTTGTACCACAAGGGAGAGGTCAAGGATGTGGCTAATGAGATATCATCATTTCCTGGTGAGAGCATTGAGATATCGCCTTCGATTTCCAATGTCACAACACATAACCAACTTCTACAACCTCTGATTCAGAACTCATAGGTGGTTCCCAAGTCTCTTAAGCCGGTTCCACAACCTTACCCACCCGGGTATGACCCAAATGTGCAATGTGGATATCATGCTGGATCAGAAGGGCATTCAACCGAAGACTGCAACGCTTTCAAAGCCAAAGTACAACAGTTGATTGACAACGGGTACATAGTCTTTCAAGAAGGAAGCTTGGTGGTAAACGTTAACCCATCGGCCGAATAAGTGCGAAGGTCTCAAGGGGTGTCCCCATAGGATAATGGATCAAGTTTGAAGAAGTTATTCCCTAAAAGCTGGCAATCATTTGGTTTTTTCAACACTTCTTTTGTAGTTTCTTCGCATGTTGATTGTTATTTGCTTTTAAGCATCGCTATTTTATTTGAATTGGTAAGATTAATGAAATGTTTATGCATCTTTTGAATTAATCCATTCGTATTCACTCGTTTTTCATTTATGTTAAAAACAAAAATACTCCTCTCATTCACTTTTGTTTATCAAACCGTTGTGTTAACAAAAGATTGGAAGGAGGATGATGAAAATAAAACACCTGAAATTGTTGTGGTATGCTTTTGAGTAAAACCTTGTCGATGATGTAAGGCATTGTTTCAAATCCCCAAACACTGAAGAGATAAGGAGTTAATCCCTAGTCAACCACTTTGAGCCTAGAAGTCGGTGTTTATTTCGGATCTGAAACCCTTAATCTTAACCTGGGGCAGGGTAGTTGTGTTCAGATAGTTTGATCATGCATTCGATCTTTCAAAAAAATCGTCCATATGTACATCCTCCAATTAGGTTCAACCACACGTTATCCTTCGCGCACATGTTGAAGTGTCGAAGAAGTTGAGAAAAGCTAAAATTAGTGTTGGTTGATCCTTATCCACCAATAATATGGCAATCAACACCTTTTAAAAAAACACTGAAAAAAGTCCGCTAAGTCAAATACCATAAAACGACTTAGGAAAAAGTTAGGGCATCCCGATGGACCGAAAGCTTCAAAGAAGCGGTCCAGGCAAAATTAGGGATAAAGAAAATCAAAAAAGAGGTCCTCAAATCCTCAACAAAACAAAGAAAAATAAGGTGACTGCCATTTCAAGAAAATCTCACCTTGAACCCTCATTTTCACTCTCGCACCTTTGAAGTCGAATGCGTGTGTCGAATTAACTGAACGTAGGAACTGGAGATCATCAAGAAGAAGGGGTGGGTAAAAATAAATTGTGAGCCTTATATCCTTTTGTTTCAAAAACCGTGAACCAGACCACGTTACAACCCTTAAAAGACCTAATTGAGACAAGGTTTATTTTGGAAGCATACTATAACAAGGTTGTGCTAACTTGACTCCAAACGATTTTTGTTAATCATTTGATGGCACCAACTTGCATACTGTGAATGACTTGATCACCATTGTGTTTCACCCATTCATATCAATAAACTTTGAGTTCAAATTTTTGCATAAACATTGCATTAAAATTACCATTTTTTTTGAATGCACAATCTTATTTGCGAGTCAACACTTAGCATCAAAGAGATTCCAACAATATGCAGTTGAGGAAATTGATAAAGTGAAAGAAGTCCAAACAGGGGAAATCACTTTCAGCATCAGTTAATTTGAGCTAATCACCCTAAGGGTCATCTCGCCGAAGAGTAATTTGCTTCAAGACTCATACAGGGGCAAGCCACCTCAGAGCTCAATAAGTCCAACTATCCAAAGGACATTCAAACAAGAGTCTACCATTCCAACATTTGGTTAGTCAAGTTCAGACCATTGCAAGTTTCAAACACCTGGGGCAAGCCATCTCGAGGTAGTCTCATGGCAAGTTGTTCCCAAACTCACTTTCAAGGTGAACATTTTCAAAGACCCAACAAACTGGGGCAAGATGAGCCACAGAGGGGCAGACCCCCTTCATACTTTCAAACTGCTCAAGTAAATTATGTCATACGTCAACAACTATTGAGCTTAAGACGAGTGCCCAGAAATTATGCTAGCACGATTCGTTAATCCTCCAAAAAAGGATCCCATTGGTTAAGTTGTGGTGTCAAGCTTGATAGAATTCTCCTTTGATAACATCTATCATAAAATATTTGGTTGAGTTCTCGGTTTTGAGGAATCATGATCTCCATAAAAAGCGTCTACAACTTCCAGTCCACTCAAGTGTCAACATTCTCATAATAATGATCATTCATATATCATGCATAAAAGAATTCAAATCATGCATGGCCGAAATGTACTTCGTGCTCATTTTGCATTGACCCAGGTCTTGTTGTTGATCCTATATCCTTTGACCTCTAATTCCAGTTTGTCTTTGGTGCCCTTAAACCATCATCCGGTTTTTGCAGTCATTTTCAAGTCCAACCCAGTTGGCACCTATTAGAAATTTTTCCATTTAGGCTCATTTCCTTTTTGGATTATCCGATGAATTTTCGGATTACTCCTTGGTTTATTGATGTATTTCCATAACTTGTCTGATGTATTTCCATATGTTTCCCCATCTATCTGAGGTGTTCTCTGATGTGTCTGTATTCTGATGTATTTCCATAATTTCTTTGATGTATTACCAGATGTGTCTGTATTCTGCTGTATCTCCAGAATATTAGTTGTAATTTTGATGCATTTCCAGAATTCGTTTCTTTCCGATGAATTCCCGAACATGTCATTTTTGTTCTGACTCATTTCCAGAACCCTTATGCCATTCCCTGGAATTATTTCAAGACTCATTAGTGTCTCCTAAAATTCAGTTGTTACTAGGCATTATTCCAGGCTCAGTGGTCACTAGAACTCATTTTAAACCCAATTTTTGTTGGCATCACTGTCACTTCATTTGTAAATACAATCGTGATTGGTATCTGGAGTTTGGCCGTTGCCAACATCATTTAAAGTCCAATTGTTGTTGGCAAAATCGTTTGCAAGCTGGTTGTAATCCATTGCTTTCGGTCAAAGTCCAATTGTTGTTGGCACAAATCTGTTAAAAAGTTGGTTGTAATCCATTGCTTACAGTCAAAAGTCCAATTGTTGTTGGTAAAATCCGTTAAAAGTTGGTTGTAGTCCATTACTTACGGTTAAAAGTCCAATTGTTGTTGGCACGTACAGAGAGTTTAATTACCCTGTCTTTCCTGATGGTTCCGTGAAAGTCATGTATGACTTATCATCTTGAGGAATTTACAGAAGCTTGGAGGTTTTTCGTGTTAGAAAACTCCAATGATGTTCCTTTGTATGTTTTCCAATATTCTCAGGTCATGTATGAACCTATTGATAAAACTCCTTTTGATTTTTCCCAAGTGTCGTCAGGTCATGTATGAACCTGTTGTTGAAAATTCTTTGAATAGTCAAGTGTTGTTAGATCATGTATGAACCTGTTATTGAAAATTCTTTGAATGTTCCTGTTTCGTCAAGTCATGTATGAACCTGCTGTTGAAAATTCTTTGAATAGTCAAGTGTTGTAAGGTCGTGTATGAACCTGTTATTGAAAATTCTTTGAATGTTCCTGTTTCGTCAGGTCATGTATGAACCTGCTGTTGAAAATTCTTTGAATAGTCAAGTGTTGTCAGGTCATGTATGAACCTGTTATTGAAAATTCTTTGAATGTTCTTGTTTTATCAGGTCATGTATGAACTTGTTGTGGAAAATTCTTTGGATGTTCCAGCATTGTTAGGTCATGTATGAACCTGTTGCTGTTGAGCTTTTATTCCAATATTCCCAGGTCATGTCGGAACCTGTTTTGGAAGAATCTTTCCAATGTTGTCAAGTCATGTATGAACTTGTTCTGGAAATTTTCTCAAAATGTTCAAGTTTGTTATCAGGTCATGTATGAACCTGTTGATATACTCTTTTGGAATTTTTTTGAGTTTGTTAGGTCATGTCTGAACCTGCTGTCAGAACTTCTTGATATTCTCTAGCATTGTCAGGTCATGTATGAACCCGTTGCTGTTGAGCCTTTATTCCAGTTTTACCAGGTCATGTATGAACCTGTTGCTGAACTTTTTATTCCAATATTGTCAAGTCATGTATGAACTTGTTGTGGAAATTTTCTCAAAGTATTCAAGTTTGTCATCAAGTCATGTATGAACCTGTTGATATACTCTTTTGAATTTTTCTGAGTTTGTTAGGTCATGTCTGAACCTACTGTCAGAAATTCTTGATATTCCCCAACATTGTTAGGTCATGTATGAACCTATTGTTGAGCTTTCATTCCAGTATTACCAGGTCATATATGAACCTGTTTTGAAGAATCTTTCTCTATGATTGTTTCAGTGTTATCAGGTCATGTATGAACTTGTTGTAGAAATTTTTCTTATTCGGGTTTAGTAAGTCATGTGTGAATTTACTGTCGAAATCTCTTGTATTCTAAGTGTCGTTCATCGAACTTCACTTTCAGTACTCTCTAGTGAGTGTCTGATTCTCCAACAAGATTGTTTTCCCCAACGAGTTGGTTTTTACCATTTGTATGTCTCCCTGTGGACCATCAACATTCCCCATAGACTGGTCTGTCCAGTAGCATCTCCGTGTCCCTAACAGATAAATTCAAAAAAATAAAGAGTCATGCATCCATGCATATCATATCATAGCATTTTCATTTTTTCAGGTTCAAAATCTGGGTCTCCATGGTATTTAACCATCCCCCACTGCGATCCGATGAAAAATGTTGTTTCATTTTCCTCTGGTGGAGGATATTTAAATAGGGGCAACTGTCATACCCCGATTTTGACCCTGAATCGCCAATTCAATACATTCATCATAGCTATTGCATGTCCACATAGCATACCATGCATTCCATACCGCATAGTGCCTAAAATATCAGTCGAAATAATTTTATGGAATTACAGACAAACCGGTTGAATTAATCAATGGATGTGCGTCAAACGAGTGAACGAAAATTTTTAAAATCAAGCTTGCAAATACCATTTTTATTAATCTATGTTCCGCGTAGTTTAATCTGGTATGCTCGATTTATTTTTTCAGCTATTTTATCGGCCACTTTCCGATCAGCACAAGCCTGTTTAACCGGTCAAAAAATTTATTTAAAAAATTAAAAAAACGCTGTATTTTTCCAATAAATTTATTTCACACTGATCATTTTGGTGCATTCAATTTAATTTTTCGAGCGATTTCGCACCTGATTTTTATTCAGGTTAAATCCGTTTATTTTCATTATTGTGTCAGAAAAATCAAAAAAATTAAATAGGTATAATCATGCTCTCATTTTAATTTTATCATGTTTATATAAAAATGTGAAATTTGTTTAATTTAAGTGATTTAAATTGATTAAAGCTTCTAGAAGGGATATTCTAGGCATTTTTGATTTGGTTAACAATGTTGTGT
Organism: Lathyrus oleraceus; assembly: GCF_024323335.1. Taxonomy (NCBI): domain Eukaryota; kingdom Viridiplantae; phylum Streptophyta; class Magnoliopsida; order Fabales; family Fabaceae; genus Lathyrus; species Lathyrus oleraceus. The sequence continues at coordinate 110,069,100 of NC_066583.1, forward strand.
TTCTTTGGTCCAATCGTAGCCTTTAATTCAAATTAATCAGTGGTCCCAATTGGAAGACACATGGATCCCTATCCTCAATCATCCTTCTCAGCCAATGAGCCTTTGACACATCACCAAAAAAACAAAAGCTAAAGAAGCACACATGATAAAAAACCCAACAGATGCCTAGGAGACAAAAGGGGCACTCTCAACGTCTCTTTTGACTCTCTCATTAAGAGAGATCTTTTTCTGAAAATGAAAATGATATAAAAAATAAAAAGGGACGACCTTTGGGCTTCTTCACTGGTAAAACCCTAATCCGCCGCCACCTTCATTTTCCTCACTTCATCGTCTCTCTCACAAAAACACTTCCTCAGCTTCTTCAACCCAAAACCCCGAATCCGCCGCCACCTTCATTTTCCTCACTTTATCGTCTCTCTCACAAAAACACTTCCTCAGCTTCTTCAACCCTAAACCCCCAATCCTCCTCCATCCGCCTCCTTCACTCCACGAAACCTTCACTTCATCATCTTCCTCACTCCAACCCTCACTCCCTCACGAAACCCTAAATCCTCCGCCACCATATCCAAACCTTCTTCGCTTCCACTCACCTTCATCCGCCTCCACCACCACCCTCCGTCACGATTCTCCCTCACAACGAGCTCAACAATCCACCACGACTCCGATCTTTCATCTCCACTACCATCAAAACCCCCAAACTACCAATAAACTCCATAAAGGAAATAAGATGTGCCTCGCCAGAACGCGATCCCGCACCACAACATCGTCGAAATCGTTCCCACATCAAAAACGGGGGCTCACTGTAATCGTACCTTGTCTTTGACTCTCATACGAACACAAGAGCAAAAACGAAGCCATGAATTTGTTGCCGGAATCGAAACCAATAGAGGCTCCTTCTCGTGCGTTTACGAAGGTAGACTAAGGGAGAAATTTACCGAATGATTCTGACATGGTGGCTCCGGTTGATCTTCTTTCTCGATTCGACGTTGTTGTTCGTCTTCGGTTTGAGTTGTGGTTGAATGATGTTTGTTTCGCCATTGTTGTTATGGGATGGAGGATGTCAGTATTTCTTCTGCTTAGACCTCGGCTTCTGGCTTCGAATGACACTTACGACAACGGAAGCGGCAAGCACGGCGAGTGGAGAGGTGAATTCGACGAACACTTGGAATCAAAACCGACCTTCAATTGGGTTGAACTGAAAGCGTGGAATCAAACTGGAAGCATAACGGAATGATGCACACTCACCAAATCAACAGAGCTCAAAAAGATGAAGCAGAATAAACAACAAACTCAAGCCGCACCATCGATAAAACAATAATCGGTAGTATTTCGGTTTTGTTTGTGTTTCAGTTGGATATACTGTTGTAGTGTAAATTTTGGAAGTAGTGTGTTGTTAGACTTTTTTTTGACCGCATATTCGCTTGCAGTTGCATGAACTTAGGAGTTATGTTTGATTTTGTTATCTCACCGTTATGATTCTGTTCATATCATATTACGTTTTTGAGTTCACATATCAAGCAAAAGTCGTATTAGGTTGTTGGTTTAAATGTCAATATAGAGTTATTATGTTGATGTTTTGTTGATTGTGACAAACTTCTAAAATTCTTTTGATAGCATTCATAAGACAGGTTTTAAATTCTGCTCAGCATGGTAAGTGAATAGAAAGTGAAGAGGAAATGAGATTCGAGCTTTTTTTTGCATCGTAAGATAAGAAAAAGGCATCTGTGTTTTTAAGACAAGCACATCTTCAGCAGCTTTGATGACCAAGAATTCTGGAATTCGGAAGATCATTCCAAAATCTGACATATGTGACTTTGAATTTGATCCATGTGGGTATTCGATGAATGGAATTGAAGGGAATGCAATATCAACTATCTATGTCACACGTGAAGATGGATTCAGTTATGTTAGCTTTGAAGCTGTGGGTTATGAGTATGAAGAGAAATCTCTGAATGAAGTTGTTGAAAGGGTTTTAGCATGTTTCTATCTAGTTGAGTTTTCTATTGCTTTGCACATCGATATGAATGGTGAAAAACTTGAGTTTTCAATTTTAATTTATTTTAAAATTCAATTTATTTTAAAACCACTTATCATAAATTAAATTATTTTTTTTCAATTTTAATTTATTTTAAAATTCAATTCATTTTAAACCATTTCAAGTTCAATTTAAATCTTGTCTCAATTTATTTGAATTAAATCTTGATCAGGTACCAATTGACCTCTCTTAAACCAAGTGCAATATTCAAATCTCTTTTCTAAAACGTGAAGAAAAAGATTATCCTGGAGGGAATATCCAGTCATAATCCTGAATATTAGGCTCAAGCTGTAAGAGCTTGCAAGCCATAAATATTCGTCTTCCCTTCCACACTCTAATATTCAAATCGTTTTCTAAATAAAACGTGAAGAAAAAGATTATCCTGGATGGAATATCCAGTTATAATCCCGAATATTAGGCTCAAGCTGTAAGAGTTTGTAAGCCATAAATATTCATCTTCTCTCCAAAATATTTACGAATATCTAAACCATTTTTCTTAATAAAGTTAGAAGAAAAAGATTACCTGGATGGAAGATCCAGTCGTAATCTCGAATATTAGGCTCAAGCTGTAAGAGCTTGCAAGCCATAAATATTCGTCTTCCCTCCAAAATACTCGTAATCTCGAATATTAGGCTCAAGGTGTAAGAGCTTGCAAGCCATAAATATTCGTCTTCCCTCCAAAATACTCGTAAATATTCGAATCATTTTCTTAGCAATATTGGAAAGAAACAGACTGCCTGGGTGGAATGTCCAGACGTAGTCCCGAGTACTAGACCCAAGCTGTAAGAGCTTGCAAGTCATAAGTAATCGTCTTTCAAACTCCAAAATTCCTATCTTAACCTCTTTCAATAAATATGGAAATGGAACATGGTGTATACCGTGCACTCCTGAGATTAAGATTCGAGGCGGATGCCTCGCCAATCCTAACTCTCGCCATCGTCTAAAATTGTCAATGCGGTTTCTTCAAACCCTTTCTCAATCAAACCTAAGAATACTTAATCTCTATTAAACACCTTGGCCAATGAAGATGGAAATGGAACATGGTGTATACCGTGCACTCCTGAGGCTAGGATTCGAGATGTATATCTCGCTCATCCAAGTTCTCGCCATCACTCAAAATACATCCAACCAATCAAACTCTTTTTCGTCGCCGTGCGACTAATCAAAGAACCTTTTTCATAAATGAAAGATATATTATCTTAAGTGATATAAAACAATGTTTCGGCCATGATTGTTGAGTCGAGATAAGTGACGCTTTTCCGAATGTAGATTTATAAATCCGTTCGATGTGTGGTATGCGTCCACTCCTCATCTATTTTGGGTAAAACAATGTTTTCGTCGATTAATATCGTATAGTTTTTCACTAAAATCGACCAACAAACAAACAATTTTCTACCCAAAACTACGTAAGCCTTGATTTCTCTATTGAGATACGTAGGAGCGGGATTTGTAAATCTTGTCAGGCCCACTAATAAAAAACTTAGGTTTAGTCCTTCGTTAAAAATCCAAGAACATTTCTTTTCTCCTCTCATTCTTTCTTTCTTTCCCACCTAATGACTTGAAAAGCCTAACATTTCAAACTAACATTAATGCACACAACTTACCTAATCGTTCCCGTTGAGTACAACGGACGTGAGGGGTGCTAATACCTTCGCCTTGCGTAATCGACTCCCGAACCCTGATCTGGTCGTGACGACCAATATCATTGTCGTTCTTTCTTGGGTTTTATCGATATTTCCCCTTTCCTTTTTAGGAATAAATAAAGTTCGGTGGCGACTCTGTTCAGTCCATCATTGCGAGTGTGCGATCGCGCTTCTCTTTAAAGTCGTATCCCCATTTTTTGAGGTGCGACATCCAGGAGATTTAAAGGATCCACCAATGGATCAATATTATCCAAGCAACCAACATAAATTGTTTCACTACGTGACAAGTTTGATGCTTTAACTCAAAATCCTTGGCATACTTCTTGGAAACCAAAGTGAATAGTTTTTCAGCAGCAATAGTAAAGGTAATAGCCTTGTTTTTACCCTTAGCATTACTCTTGGACATAAAGAGCTTTGAAGCCATATGAAATGTTGAAATGAAGTGCGCACACCAAGTGTTTGACAAATGTTTGAATGAAGAACGAATGAGTATGATATATTTTTGAATACACACACACTCAAACAAGACACACAATCACAACAACACACGAACAAGTGAAAATAAACCATAATTAGGTGAAGAATTATGATATTTTATAAGGTTTGGTGTAATGGGTTTTTTGAAAGGGAATGAAGGAAATAGATGAGAAACACGAATGATTTGATAGAAATGAAACTGTTAATGATGTGGGATAGATAAATTAAGAAGCATTTAATGTGAATTGAGAAACTTTCAAGGTGCAAAAGGAAATTTAGGAAGACAAAAGTTTTGGTGCGTGCAAGAGAGTGAAGGAAATGAAGGAAAATGACTCAATTTGTATTTATGACTCGACCTCAGCAGGAATGCATCGACCTATCAAGGCTACATGTCGACACATACTAAAGCGAATACCCAAGAAATCAAAATATTATTTTATGTATCAACCTATACATTGAATGTGTCGCCACATACTGAATGAATTTTGACAAATTCAAAACTTAATATTATGTGTCAACCTATATGAGTTTCGTGTCGACACATGATATACAAAAAATGGAAAATTGACACTTGCAAACTTTTGATGGCCTTTTAGATGACTCAATCTGACTCATACATCAATTATTGAATAAGAGATACATGCATATGATGATTTTTCACTGGTTGATAGCTAAAATCATGCAAACATGCAAATGTAGGCATGAAATGGTAAATGATATAGATCAAATGTGAATACGATAAAATAAGATCACTATAAACATGTAAAGTGAAAACATACAATGGTTACACATGAAATTTTTGGAAGTGAACACATATCACATATATCATACACATAACATATCAATTACCTTTAAGAAATAAACAGGTAAATGAAATACTTACTAACAAAACAAAACTCTCGAATGAAAGTTTGAATGAATGTAAAACGTGCCATAAAAACAATCGAAACAAAAACACACTTTCTATTTTTCTCTTTGTACAAGTACTTGAAATGCGATTAATAGTATACCTAAAAGTCTTATTGACTTGATTATCATCCTAACAATTAGACTTTCGTTCTTGTTCAATGATGACAATCATCTTGCTCCTCCTCATGTTTTCTCATCTTGGGTTGATCAATCCCCAATTTGATGAACTTGAGTATGTCTTGTCAAAGGTAACCTACATCATTGAGAACAATACCTTTTCTGACACTTCTCAGATAGAAAACATTAGTAATAATAAACACACTTTTACCACTTAAAAGAACAATAAAAGTTAACCTACTTAGTAACACACTTCATATTCCTTGTCACAAAGTCAAGGAATAAAGAGATGTCACCCATGTTATGCCTTGATCTTCCACAATAAAGATCCCATACTCTCTTCATAGAGTAAAGACGTTTATCCTGCAAGATCAACAAATAGTGTTAGGTACCCAATCTTCATTGGGTCCTTGATGATTAGTGAAAACTTGGTTGCACTTAGGCAACCATTGATAAGTGCATTTAGGGACAAAGAGTCTCCTAAAGTTGCATTTTGCAATAGTATGACCCTTCATACAACAATAATAACAATAAACATTGTGGCAAAGTGAGTCAACTACGTGGCACCTACGCGCTAAGGTGCACCTAACACTTGAGTCAACTACGTGGCAAAGTGAGCCAAATAAACCAAAGGTCCTGATTAAAACATGGAATCATGATCACATGGATGGGAGGGTGCTAACACACCACCAAATCTAGGGCTCCGGTCATCTTCTTCGGTGGACCTCACCAGACTGGTCCACCACCAAAGTTCATGAAAAATGAAGATGCATACACTAATTTGAATAGAAAAAAGCCAGTAGTTCGAATCTGCCCTTAGAATTTCCAATTCTCATTATATTGAAAGGTACGTAGAATTCAAAATTGAGGAGTATGAACTGAGTTGCTTCGATTTAACCTCAAAGCAACTCAATCTTGTTGCCTACATTGGTAGGTCTTCAGACAACCAAAGATCAAGCAAAATGGTGGAGAATTAAGAGAGAATCGAAAAAGAGAAAATCCAGAAAGTCCACCTTCGATTTGCTTCAATTGAGCTTGATCTCTCTTCCAATTTGGCTTGGCTTGCTTCTAACAACTTGCAGGAAGTGAAATGAATGATCAAAGGGCTTGGATTCTTTGAGTTTCAATCCCAAAACAGAAGTGGAATTGAACTCGGTTTTAAGATAAATCTTCAAGTTTATCCTTTCGATGGAGGTTAGGGAAGATGCATGTCAAAGCGTGGACAAAGGGATCCTCTTTCTAAGCTCAAGGGGACTGTATTTATAGCCAATTCACCTGCTTTCCACACACATTCCAAATTCTGCCAAAAATAGAAATGCCATGGTGTATGCTTGCATGGGCGTGCACAAGGCCTATGAAATGATGCAAATAGGTACAAATTCAAATCCAAATGATGCTGAAACAATAACGTGGAACCATGTAATGGTGAAATGAAAATTGGTCATAAAATCTTCCAAATGGGGCCATGCATTACCCCCATGCGCAAGTCACTCGAAAAAGCTCCAAATTCCACGACCTTGGACTCTTTGGAAAGGTAACATGAAGGGGAGAAACTTTTCTGTTGAATTTTTTTCGATTTGGAGCTTGGATCATGATGAATTTTAAGGTGGAAGTTGGAGAAATCAAACATAGTTGAAAATTTTCTAAGTTAAAAGTCAAATGATCATTTTTTCCACCTTGAATAACTTTTGCTACGTGCTTTAAATGAAAATGGTTCCTTCTTCAAAATTGTAGATATTTAATTCCTATTCAATTTGGTTACAAATTTGACACCATTTTAATCTTTAATGAGGTATTTATGGATTTTAGAAGTTGAGGAAAATTGCTTGTTCAATGATGATGACCCAAAATGACCTATATTGTTTCCTCTTGGTACACGGCCTTGCAAGTAGAATTTGACATTTATCAAAGAATAAAAGTTTGAGAATACATCTTTAAATTAATCATAAAATTTTGATGGAATCCATATGATAAAAAATGAGCAAGTTATGATTCTTGGAAGTTGACATTCTATTTAGGGCACAGATAAAATGACCTATAATATTTCACCATAAAAAATGACTTTCCAAGCAAAAGTAGCTCTTGATGACAACATGAAATTTGTTTGGAATGTCATAAATAGTAAATTTTATATGAAATCATTTTCATATGACAAAAGGTATAGGAGATAGGGTCTAGGGAACTCTATATTTGACCAGTTGAATTTTCTGGTCAACCTCTTTGAACCAACTTGCAAGCTTGAAGTTATTTTGCTCTTTGAGGCTCATGGAGGATCATATATGCTTTATATGATGTATTAATAAGTTTACATTGATATATTTGACCAATTGTTGAAGAAACTTTTCGAGAAAGTCACACAAGATACCCATATGAATTATGGCTTCCAAGGCAAACAGGCTTCAAACTCTTGATGAAATATTGATCAAAATGGAAAATAAAGAACATAAGGATCAATATATTATAATTAGAACTATTTTGAACCTTTTATTGATTGATATCTTGCATTGAGGATCTCAAACCCCATATATGAACTTGATGAGGCACAAGTGGACACACACACACTACCTACAAAGGAAACAAAGCTACACTAGACATATTTTTAACATTTTAGTTAGTAAACAAATGAAAACAAATTATGATACAATCAAAAATTCTTGGTGATCTATCCCAATACAAACCCAATGAATGAGGGGTGAGGAATATGCCAAGGTGTGATCCAAAAGTCAATGCAAATGATGAGATGACATGAGGGATGTTAGGGTCAAAATTGGGGTTTTACAATCACCTTTCTCCTTTTCTTTCTTAATATTAAGAAACTCCGGCCTATAATGACCCGTTTGCCCATAATTGTAGCATGAACTTCTAATCATGCCTTTCTTATTCTCATATTCTTTTGAGGAGTTTGACAACCTTTCTAGATTTGCTATGGTTCTTTTCAGAGTACTCATTTCCTTGCCCCCACATATATCCATTGTACGTCTTGATGAATAACCCCATATCTTTTTAACAAGAGTCCTTGTCATCTTTAGTTTCACAATCACTATGCTCATTATTCGAGGACTTTGATCTTAAAGTCCTTAGAGCAATAGACTTCTTCTCTTCCACCTTGTCTTTACCTTTATCTTTCTTTATCTTATTTTCATACTCTTTTTCATGTTTTTCCAAGCAAGTGAATTTTTGTTCATGTTCTTCCCGTTTGCCAAATAAAGTAGTGAGATCAAGTACTTTAAGATCATTCGCCTCTTTAATAGCGGTAATCTTGGGTCATCATTCCCTGTTAAGACATCTCAAAACCTTATAATTATAAATGCCATTGGAAATAGGCTTACCTAGAGCATTCAACCAGTTAATAAGATATGTGAATCTCTTTTGCATGTCGGTAATGGTGTCACCATGCTTAATACGAAAGAGTTCAATCTCTTGATTTAATGTGTTGACTCCAGCTTGTTTGACCTTATTAGTTCCCTCATGGGCAATTTCTAATGCGTCCCATATAGCTTTGGCAATTTCACAATAGGAAACACGATAATACTCATCAACACCTAAATCGGATATGAGAATATTTTGTGCCTTCCAATCACGTGACTACAACTTTTTATCATTATCATTCCATTGACCTTCCGATTTTGGTACAATGACACCTTCACCACTGGTCTTTATACTTTCATTAGGACCATTGATGATGTTGTCCCATACACCCTTATCAACGGAGTTAATATGGATACACATACAAGTTTTCCAATAACCATAATTCTCACGGGTAAAAGTAAATGCTCTATTATACGACCATTTATGTTTGGTAGCCATTATCTAATAAGAAAATCTTAAGCACATAATAAGTTGAAGCTCTTGATACCACTTGTTAGACAATAAGACTAGATCTAAAGGGGGGTGAATAGATCACAAGTTTTAGACTTGAACCAAAATTGGTTTTGAAAAAGTTTATAGCGTGAAAGCAAGTTTAAAAAAAATCTATGATAAAAAATCGTCTAACCGAACCTACTATCAAAAAGCTTAGATATGAGTGTAAGTGTCAATGCAATGATAATAATTCACAAGTCAATAAACAACAACTAGTCACGTATAGTTGAATACAATACAATAGAAAAAGTCTATCTCCAATTAACAAAACACACAAATAATTAAGTAAAGCAATTTGTTGAACACTTAGTGTGTGATCAACTATGTTTGGAGCTTTATATATTGTTTGTTGTTCTTAGAACTCCGATCACAATCAGATGGGTAGTGATATACACAAAAACAAAAATTTCAAAACGCATTCAAAATTATGATCCAAACAATAATGATCAAATGATCAATGTAATTGTAACACCCACATATAATATATGTATAGAATACATATTATACATAGTGTAATACTGGTACTGAAATACATAAGCGCCTAGCGGCAACAATGTACATATTTGCATGCCCAAAAGAGACATAACATGGCACAAAACATACACAAAAGTGCCCAAAATAAAAACTAAGAGCTAGATCATCAAACAATGATCTCAAAAATATATACACAGCGGAGTAGCCATCCAAGTATCAGGTAAACAAAACATCACTCTATCTTGTCCTTACCCTTCGCCTGCTTATTGTAAGACCCTAATTTTGACCCTAAGATCCCTCATGGCATCATATCATTGCTCAGTGCATTGCCTCAAGGATCATAGCATGTTTGGCTCCTTAACCCTAGGGTTGGGACTTGTGTGAGTGGTTTGAGACCACCAAGCTTGCTTGTATTATATATTATTGCTTTTCTTATTTTGATTACTAAACAAAAGCACAAAGATATGTCACTAACTCTTTTTGTTTTGAAGCTTAAGTGACCATGTGCTCCCATGCTCATAGGAGGCTCCTAAGCCCAATAAAATGGCCAAATAAAGATGAGAAAAAGCATGAAAATGGTCCACAAAGTTCTTAATCATCATATATGTCTCCCAAGTATCTCAATTTGCCAATTCGATCAAGATAACCCAAAGGGCTTGAGGATTGTTTCCCAAGAAAACCCTAATTCAACTATGCCTTGACTATGCCTTGCTCATGAAGCAACCTCAACCTATGATCAAATTTAATCAAGGTAAGTTCTTTAATTCATCATTTTATGAATATGTGAGCTTATTTGAGGATCCTCAATCATTTATTCATCAAGATTGGAAGTTTGGCCTTGAAAAGTTGACCAGTCAAGTCATTTGACTAAACTAAGGTCCACTGAGATACAACTTTTGATGTGTTTGTCAAATGAATATGATCCCAAGATCAAAAATGTTATTAAGAACCATATGAACAACTTTCATGTTCATACAAAATCCATTTGAAACTTGTAAGTTCATCATTCATTTCAAGACATTATAGGTCATTTTGACTGAAACCCTGATTTTGGGTCAACTTCCTAAGGATCTAACTTCTTTATTTTTTATGATTTTAAGGTGAGACAAAATTAATTGGAAATATTAAGATGCCTAATTCAAATTTTATGTTGGACAAAAATTCATAATCCTAAAAGAAATACATGTGATAATACAAAATATTATAGGTCACATTGGACCTAAGTCATTGAATTTGAAAAAGTGCCTAACTTAAAATGCCCATAACGTTTTCATGGAAAATCCAAATTATGCAAAATTTGAGTCTAAACTGATCATATTGAAAAGATATACAACTTTTATGTTGGATGTTTTTCCATTTGAAGCTTGCATCATGCAAACAGAGGGGTTTGAATAGGCTTACTTTTGGTGAAAATTTTCAAAGGGTGGCCTAGACATGTTTTGTGCCCAAACTTTCACAGCCATTTTTCATTAATTTCCAAATGCCAAATAAATTTTTTCCCAACATGACTTTTGTTCCTTATTTCAAGGGCTTTCCAACCATTACTCACATTACTCTTTTGGACTTTCCATGTGTGAGTTTCGAAGAGCTATTTCTTTATGTTCATTTTTGCATTTCATGGTGAAACTTAATGTGCAAGCCTTTTCCTTCCAAATTACACGTCCAATTCCATTTCAATTGATCTCAGCATGGATTATCACCCATCATTGGGCCTCACATGCGCCTGTACAGGCCCATGCACCAAAGTTCAAATTTGCCATGCACACGAGGGAATCATGAACTCAGCCCTCTCCAGCTATAAATAAGCACTCAATCTCATTCATTTAGCAACCTTGTGGAGACCTGAAATGCTGCAGCACTGAAATCCCAACCATTACCAAAGGAATTTTCAGATTTTTCTTTCTTTTTCAAGCTTGAAATTCAACATCATTAGTTGATTTTCAAAGCTCAATTCCTTAGCCTATCATCTCCATTACATCTCCAGAGCAAAAAGGGATCAAGATCTTAAAGAATTCGTGACCCTAGGAGCTCCATTTCAGAGGTAGAACTTCAAACTTTTTGGATCTAGATATTGCAATTCAATGTAGTTTTCTTTGGTTTGTGTGGTTTTCTAAAGTCCTCACACTTGAGGCAGGCCAGTGGTGGTCTCAATTCTTCATTTTGTGCATTTGCAGTTGACACACCATGATCTTCTATCTCACATTTCTCTCAAAATAGGAAGAGTGAGGAAGATTCATGGGCACAGTGGTGATGTACATCACCTGAGCTTCATTTTGATGTCCTTGTTTTTCATTTTCATTACAATTTTTTTTCTGCAAGTGGTGGCCGGAATCTGGTATCCCACCAGAGAAGATGGTGGTTTCCACCACCATCACCGTGTGTGCACTTTCCTGATCGTTGGATTGCTTGGCCACGTTATAATCTCATGCGTTCATTATGCTTACTTGATTTAATGCATTATGTCGCGCGCTTGACCTATGTCCACCATGCGCCCTCACATCTGAGTCGTTTCTCCTTGCCACGTCAATTAATGAGTTTGATCTAGTGCCTTCACTTTTTTCTATTATTTTTATTTTCTTTTAATTTCAGTTAATTCCTTTTATTTTCAAAAATTCATAAAAAAATTATTTGAAGTCACAAAAATACGAGACCAATTCCAAATTTTTTCTTGAAATATCTAGTTTCATATTATGATTTTTAATTATTTTTGTGACTTCATTTAATATTTTTTGTGAATTATTTGGTTTTTAATAGTTTTAATTCATTTTAAAATACTTTATGATATTTGAAAAATCCAAAAATATTTTCCTAACACCTATGGATCATGACAAGTCAATGAAAAATAGTCTCATCAATTTCTTATTCGATTTGAGATTTATTTGAGATTTTAATTCATATTGTGTTATTTTTTATTATTTTTAATTGTTTTTTAAATACTTTCTGATTTCCAAAATTGTTGAGAAAATTTGTCAAAGTTTATTTGACCATGTTAAACCTATGAGAATTTAATTGGACTTGTTGAAGTTAATTTGAATTAAATTTGAGATTTGACCATGTTTTGATTATTTTATTTTACATTTTATTTTAATTCAAAAAATACCAAAAAAATATGGTTGACTTATTGACTTGTAATCTTCATTTCTTTTCTGTTTGGAATTGATTGATGATGACTTGGTTCACATTTGATCAATTGAATTTGATACTTGAATTCTCTTTCCTTCCCTTTCATCTTCATCCCATTCTTTTCATCATTTGGCCAATGAGTTAATGTCTTATGGTTGGTCTTGACAAATGAGAGGTTTAACCTTCTTTGATCCAAACCAAACTCAACTTGATCCAAGATCAAGTGAGTTGTTTTGTGTCCAAGATAGGTTGCTTCTTGGTCAAGCAAATAACCTAAAGTCCATACAAGGTCCTTCCCCTTTTGTTTTGGCATGGCAAGTTTGTGGAGCCTGGCTTACTAGTCATGATCTCTAACTTGTATTTATTTGCCTATAGTTTTATTGGCCGGCCTCAAATAGGTGTGACTACTACATTAGTCCACTTACGATTGCTTAACATAGCGCTACATTGTCTTATGACAAACTAACATAACCATACTAATTACTAACTTTAATTTGAGCATTTAATTTCTTGCAATTTACTTTAATGTCATTTATTTCTTGCTCATTATTCATATTGATTTTCACTTTGCTCACTTGAGCACATATTTTATGTTTATGTCATTTTTCTTTTGCTCATTTGAGCTCATTATTGTATATAAATATATTGTTGTCTTGTGATTTGCTTTGTCTTTGTTTTGTGTGAACCTAATGCAAAAAAGGAGAAAAGACTTAGAATTAAGACATACCTGTGCTTAAAGGAGTTCAAGAGAAACTAGCCTTATGCCTTTAGAATTCTAAATTTGTTGAAGAGCAACTAGGCCTCATGCCTTTAGAATGCTAAACTTCAAAGCTGACTTTAAAGGACTTCTCATCTAAACCTATTATTTGTCCATTCCTCTTATTGTATTATGAACTTTTTGATGTTTGATCTTGTGTGATAGGGATTCCATCTTGAGATAGTAAAAAGAGGACCATTGTCATGAGTAGCCAAGTTAAGAGAGACAAGCCAAATGGAGATCCTAGGAGCTTGAATCCAAAAATTGTTTGATTGCTTGACTGTGTGCTAAGTCCAAAGGAAAGGAGCATCTTGAATCATCTCTATGATTTCAAGAAAAGGAACTCCAAGGGTTTATCTTTTTTCCTCTTATCTTCGTATGCTTTAGGACTAGTCTTTCTCTTCTTCTCCCCACTCTAACCAAGCCAAAATCTTTTCTTGTAAACTTTGACTTTGTTTCAAACTAGAAACCTAGGCCTCATGCCTTTGACTTTTCAAAATCTTTTCATAAATACTCATTGAGAATAAATCTTAATCCAACTTTGACTTTATTTTGTAAATACATCTAACTTGTAAATATAACTCATTTCAAGTTGTTTTGTGGTTCCAATGACCACCTTTGTTAAAACATTTTCATAAACATTAGCCATAGGTTTGAGTTATCATAGTGGTTGATGTAAATCTCACCTCATCCTTAGTGATTGGATTATAAGTCTTCCATACTTATTATAGGGTTAACCCCTCACTAGTATGTTGAAGCCTTCCTCACATGGTGGGTTGTTGGTTTAGGTTGAGTTTTCTTCCTTTGATAACAAAAGACCTTAAGGCTTTTGATCAAATCAATTCACCAATCTTTAAGATTTTTACTCCGAACTACGAGGTTTTGATCCTCCTTTGTGATGGTACGTAGGCAATGGGTTCATCCATTCAAACAAAAATTTGTAAATATAATCTATTTTTTTCTCACCCCCTCAATCTTTTGCACAAATCTTTTCACAAATACCAACCTACAACACATATTAGCAAAAAGAGGTTCCCTTAGAGTACTAAGGATGTTTTGGGTGCGTAAAACCTTCCCATCTCATAACCAACCCCCTTACCTAGATCTCTGGCATTTTTATTAGTTTTTGATTTGATAAAACTTCTTACCTTGGCTTTTGTTCGCTTTTTAGCCTTTCCTTTGGACAAATAAAAGTGCGGTGGCGACTCGAATTGTATGTTGACTTTTGGTTTAGTCAATAAACCTAAAAGTAACGAAAACCCCACTACACTCATAACCACCTGAAAAATAATCAACAACATGGGGTGAGATAATAATATCAGTGGGTTCCCTATCTTATGGGTCCACTCGACTCCACATGGTTTTATAATCAATATCCAACCTAAGTCAACAAGGGAAAGAATACTTAAGTGATGGGAAACTAACTCGCAATGTATCGCAAAACATGCACCTGAGTTCTCACAACTCAACAAGATCATTATTCAGATTCACGAAACATCAATCCCCCGGCGGACCTACATCTAGGGCAAGCCTAGTTCATGCATGCTCGTATGATTCAACTTTCACGGTGGGTATCGGGTCCTCTATAAGGCTTAATCCTCAGTTCAAGTGACTGTCACCCGTATGGGCCTCTAACCCACTTAGGGTATCTTTCACCGTATGGGCATCTAACCCACTTAGGTGTCCACCTTTCCCCCACGTTCGCCGTGGTTGAGGATCAAACCCAATTGAGGCACGAATTATCGGTCTCACATCCCATTGCTTACTCATCTAAGCGTACCAAATAGAGATATGCACCACCAAGAAAAACACATTCTGAATACATGATCTGTTCCACAAATCACAACAAGATCCATCAATCACAGGTGACTTCATTCACCATAATACACAGACAATAACATGTCACGTTCCATATAAAGCGTCTCATTCTCAATTATGACAACCATTCGTCCATGACCTCCACATAAGCGTTGTACGAATGAATGTCTCCTTCTATTGTTATCTAAGTTATAAACCTAACTTATGGCCTAATACCAATCCTAGGTTAACTCACTAGTTTCATTATGTAATTTTCATAATTAACATGGATTCAATACAAGCATAGCATCATAATTGATTAATGGTCGATAAAAAGCATTTAGAACATCAAAGAAATAGGTTTTTGAAGTGTTTGGCATAAGTCAATCGATTGGTTGGGGAAGTCCAATCGATTGGTTCCTCTCACTTTTTGTTTTTCAAAGTTTGCAAATGATCAATCGATTGATCCTCAGTGTCAATCGATTGGCTCACGAAAATTTTCCAGTTTTTCCAAAACAGAAAGTTTATGCAATCAATTGAAGTCCCCTGTCAATCGATTGGTCCTGCTAAAATTTCATTTTCTGCAAAACAAAAGGGTTGTGCAATCGATTGGAGACAGGGACCAATCGATTGGTCCTCACACATTTCCACTTTTCACTTCACAGAACTCCATTTTCTCAGTTACTCCATTTCTAACAAATCACCCACTTCTTCTTCCAACAACCCATCATACCACATGCTCATATACACACATATATAAAGGGTTTCAAGTTCATAACCACAACCACAACAAATCATGTAGTCACAACAATCATGAAGAACATATCAAAGCTCATGTTCATGGAAATCAACAAATCACATGAAAACATTCATCTATAATTCTAAAACTCTAATCTCTAGAATTCTTAGGGTTTATAACTAGAACCCACCTCAAGAAATGGAAAAGGAGAAGTTGTTGAGGATGAGATGATGATATGAAGATGATGGTGATGATTCCAAACTCTTGATTTCTCCAAGCTTCCTTCTTCTTCTTCACTAGCTTGCTTCCTTTTCTTCTATCTTTCCATTTTCTTCTGATAGCTCCACTGATAGATATTCACAAGGCAAGTGGTGTTATAACATGTGGTGGCGAGTGAACCAAGGGCTAATTGCAAGTGGCCATGAGAAATGTGTGGTTAGAAAGTGGATAGTAGTGGTAGAAACAAATCTCTTAAGTGGTACTAACAATAATATTTGTTTTATCAGAGCAATTGACCCATTATTAGTGTTACCAAAATGTCTCAATTAATAAAAGGTCAATCCCAATTAATATTAATTAAATCAACCTGAACTCGCTATTTATTCTATTTATCCCAATCGATAACCTTTAGAGCACATAGAAACTCAATTGATCTCAATTAATAGGAATTTGGGTATTTAAGGAAATACGGGGTATTACAGTAATCGATAACTTGCAAACCACAAAATAAAAGATATATATATATATATATATATATATATATATATATATATATATATATATATATATATATATATATATATATACAGAGAGAGAGAGGGAGAGAGAGAGAGGGAGAGAGAGAGAACACAAGGATTTGTTTAGGTAGTTCCCCAATCGACATTGCTATGGGTACGTCTGAACTCAATTCGAATTCGAATTAAAATATTATATATCTTACTTTGCGAAATATGTGTATACAAGAGATGAAGAAATCGAATTCTACAAATCCTAAGTTTGATGTTAACTCTACCACCTTAAAAACCCTTGATCAAAGATTGATAAAGTAACAAAAAATGTCGCTTCAATTCACCTATTCTTTCTACTTTCTTGCAAGGCACTCCTTGTCACAAGGCTTTCACCTGGTTAAATTAATCCTAAGTGCACACTTGTTGAAACCCAAGATTTACCAACACGATCCATTGTCTCACGCTACTCCCTTGCAAGGCACCTCTTGTACCAAGGCTTTCACTCTATAGGAACCAAATTGAACAACCTTGTCTAAAACCCTCAAGCCTAAAAGATCTCAAAGGAAAACCCCAACTCAGTTTTCTAATTTGAATCCCTCAAAGTTCTTAACCCAATATTCTCGGTACAACAAACTTAATTGGACGTTATCAATCCTAATCTAGATGACACCCAATCAAAAAAAGATTATGTGTAGTTTGACTGTGTGTATGCATAAAAGGAGTTGAAGATGATGAGAATGCTTTAAAAGTCCTGTATTCATGTAGGTTTTACTCACTATAGAAACCTTACTAGAGAATGATGCATGTATAAAGTATTTATATGCATGAGTGATTTAAGACAAAAAGGAAAGCAAATGAGATTGAAAAAATGCAAAAAATTCAAGATTTAGGGTCTATAGGCCGACCTACACGAGCCATGTGTTGACCTATACAAGTCAAATGTCAATCTGTTTGAAGTGTAGGTTGACCTGTAAAGGTCACATGCTCCATATAGGTCGACCTGACAAGGTTATGCATGGAATAAAGCCTACATGCTTTAATAATGTAGTATGCGTGTCGACATGTACACTCTATGTATCGACCCATGCTGAAAGAAATTTTCTATAGGTAGACCTAAAGTCGTATGTGTCGACCTATATAGTATTTTTCACACAAAAACTTAATTTTTGATGCATAAAAATATTTTCTTGATGCATGAATCGTTTCTAAATCATTTCCAATCATGTTAACATGCTTCATATGCTAAAATGCATAATGCACACCTAGAATCGGTTGATACCATCCAATGCATAAAAATGCTAAAGTTTCTCCTAGTTTTGACATCATTCAAAACATATCTAAACGGAAAGTTTCACTCACACTTTTATATGTCTATATAAAGGATACTTGAAGGTTGGAATTGCTGCTAATTCACTGTGCTCACAATTACGCTATTACACACGTTCTTGCTGAAATCATATTATTTATGTGTATGATTTTGTAAACACATAAGAGTTTTTGCTCGTTACTGTGTTAGCAATATTCATTGTATTAACATGTGTTAATCTGCTTTCTTATAAACATTCTTTGTAAACACAACTTGTAAATCTCAAATCTGTTTGAGCGTTTTCCTTGAGTGACCAGGTTTTAGTCGGATAAACTCAATAAGATAAGGACGATTTGTCTTTGTGGTGTCTGTAATCAGGCTTTGGTTATAGTGGATTAAATCCTTCTTGAGAAGGGGAAATCACATTAGTATGGTGGACTGGAGGTAGCTTCGTTAACAACAAACCAATATAAAAATAACTCTGTTATTTTTCTTGTCATTAGTTTTGCTTGATTAAGTTGGTTTTAAAAAAGCTTTTGTTTTGAGAAACCCAATTCAAACCCCCATTTTCTTGTGTTTCTTTTCACCTTCAGTTTCCATTCCATTTTCCTTTGTCTTAGTCATCTGAGCTTGCAAAGTCACACCAGTCTTCGACTTGCTTGCATTTCTTTCAACCATTATTTGTTCGTGGGATTCAAGAGTCTCTTTAAGTCCTTCTTTTGTCATACTTGACAAATACTTCGATTCTTTTATGGCTACTACCACATGATCAAACTTTGAATGGAACGACCTTAAAATCTTTAACCCTACATATTTTGATTCATCAGTTTTGTTACTCCGATGAAGAAATTAGTCACGTTTTCATTATCCTCCATTTGAAGCAATTCATACATTCTTTTGTAAGGTTGTAACCTCACCTCTTTCACTTTCTCAGCGCCTTCAAATGATTTTTCCAGGATGTCCCATGCTTCCTTCACTGAATCTACATCACAAAATTTCTCAAAGTTATATGGATCAACACATTGATGGACTGCAAAGAGAATAATATTTCTTATTCAAATCTTTGTATGCATCATTTTGCTCACCCATAACATTCTCTCAAATTTGTGTTACTCAATTTTTCATAAGATCCCATAGATCTTGATTACAGAAAACAATCTTCATCTGCTTGCACCAATTTTTATAGTTTTTACCATTCAAGATGGGAAGATTCGTCGGAAAATGCTCGTTTAAATGATTCACCGTGATTCAATGTGTCACAAGGATCACACAACCAGTGCTCTAGATATCATATGTTGAAAAAATTACAATCTTGAAGTTAATCGAATAAATCTTGATGAACAAGATTCAATATTTCTGATTGGATACACCTCTTATTCTTCACCCTTCACTTAGGTGAAACAATCACTTCTTGGATGCAAGGATTATACATTACACAAAGAATTAAAGAAGAAAACAATGCAAATTGAAAGTGAGATAAAAAAATTAGGAGGAAGAAGACAACGAATATATGTTGTGCAAACTGCACTCTAAGTGTTTGATATAATGTGTGTTAATCACAACTGTGATTTCAGAATCTACACAATAATTGCTTACACTTAGTTAGTTACAAATGAAATAGAGCTCATATCTATTTATAGACGAGATTACTTGCACTTCAAGTAATCACAAAATAACTAACTCAACTAAAACTAAGCTAAGTTAACTATTTTGACTCTATCGACTCCCTTGACAACTGCATGCTTTGACATACTATATTTGACTGAAAGTCAAATATAGCAAATATACTCTGTTCGATACAACCTAATTTTGACACTCGTCGAATACAAACACACACTTTCAACTTCAACACAAAGAATTACATTAACCTAATCTATACATATTTTTATAACCACTGTTTAAACATTGAAACTTGGAGTTAGATGAGTTACATGATTCAATTCGCCTAAACTTTATTTAATTAAAAAAAATAGAATTACATATTAACTTTTTAATTATTTAATCATATTAGTCGTGATTATTTTTTTTAGCAAATGGGATTTTCCCTCAAAATACATGAAGTTAATTTATCTTAAATATTACTCCCTCCGTCCTATAATGAACATCTAATTGACCATTTCACATAGATTAAGAAAAAAATATACAAAAAAGAGAATGAGTAAATTACGTACCATTATCATGTATTGAGAACAATGAAAATAATATTAATTAGAAGGTAAAATTGAAAAATATATATTAAAAATTAAAATAATTTATTCGTTTTGGGACACCTTTTTATTTTAAATAAAACATTCATTATAGAACGAAAGGAATATGATAAATGTTCAAACAAAATATAGTCTCAAATTAGTCCATTAAAAAATAAAATTAGATTACTTATTTACATCTTTTAATTAGACTAACAAATTGTACCAATCTTTAAAAAATTAAATTCAAATCTAAAAAAAATATTATAAATCGACTCTAGATTTTCAATTTTATTTTGGATGTTAGATATTAAAAAACTTTCCTCAATTCAACCTATTCATATCCTTTAAAACAACATTTTCATATATTTTAATTTGATATATTCATAAAAAAGAAGGTTATATTGTGAACCGATTGAGATGAATCATTTTATTTTTATTAATGATTTTTTATTTTTTATTTTATTTACTATTCTATTAGTAAAACTAGTAATATTGAAAACAAAATAAAAATGTAGGTTTTTGAAATTGGATTCGGTGTTGTTAAATTGAGAGCAGAGCGGAAAAAAATGGCGGCAACATGAAAAATGAACTTTCATTGAAAAAAACTTCTGAATTTCAAACCAAAATTAAACACCCAAATACTCAATTTTTTTTGAGAAACACCAAATAGCGCCATGGGTTTTCATTTTGGCGAAAACATTTTCGAAACTTCTCTTTCCCATTCCTATATACATACAATGTCCCATTTCTCATTTCTTCATTCACATTTCACAAACCCTAATCTTGCTCCTCTTTCTTCATCTTCATTTCAATTTTCAATATTCCATTTCAATCGAAGATGCAGACTCGCGGTTCAAGAAAGAGGGCAAACGCTGAACCAATTGTTCTTAACCCTAAAAAGCAGAGGGTTGTTTTGGGGGATCTTCCCAATTTACAGAATGCCAGTGTTTCTGAAAATCAATCCAATGGAAAACTCCAAACTCGGAAGAATTCCAAGGTCAAGAAATCTGCAGCAGCAGATGTTTATTTGTTTGATAATTTCAGTTTGGATAAACCGGTTCAGAGAAAGAACAACGCCAAACATGAAATTCAACAGATTATTGAGCCTTATGCATCTGATATATCCAACTATCTTCGTGACATGGAGGTAATTTTTTTTTGTGGATTCTATTTGTTTTTTATTTATTGTTTACAATTTCTAGGTTATTAAATTTCTGTTTTTTTTTGTTTCTCAGATGCAGAAAAAGAGAAGACCTATGGTTGGATACATTGAGAATGTTCAGAGATTCATTACTACAAACATGAGGGGAATATTGGTGGATTGGTTAGTTGAAGTTGCGGAAGAGTACAAGCTTCTCCCTCAAACCCTTCATCTTGCTGTTTCTTACATTGATAGGTTCCTGTCTATCCATGTTGTCAACAGATCCAAACTTCAGTTGCTTGGAGTTTCTTGCATGCTTGTTGCCTCGTAAGATCCGTTCAATTTTAATTATTTTAAAGTTTTTGTTTATTTATGTTGTGATGTTAATTAGCTTACGCATTCAATTTCGTTTTGGATATGTAGGAAATATGAAGAAATTACTCCACCAAAGGCGGTTGATTTCTGTCACATTACTGATAACACCTATGAGTTGAAAGAGGTAAATACCCTATTCATATACTTCGTGTTAGATAATTTCATTTTTATTACATGTCTTTGTTTATAATGTAAATTACTGTTAATGTAGGTTATAAAAATGGAAGCTGAAATACTTAAGTCACTAAACTTTGAAATGGGCAATCCTCATGTTAACACATTTCTAAAGTAAGTTCATTTTTTTAATGTATGTTTGGATATCTAAAACCTTGTTGAAATTGAAGTAATTGGACTAATTGTTTTATTGTTCAATTTCTGTGTTTCAGTGAGTTTATTGGGTTTGCAACTGAGAATCAAAAGGTAAGTGAAAATGTTCATGAATTGTTTATTGATCATTTTAGAAACCTTTGTTATGTTTATTGATTTGTGGTTTGTATTTTCAAATTCAGACTTCAAAATTGCAAATGGAGTTTCTATGCAATTACCTTGCTGAGCTAAGCTTGTTGGACTATGAGTGTATACGATTCTTGCCGTCTACTGTTGCTGCATCTGTTATATTTCTTGCCAGATTTATTATTCGACCTGGTGTTCATCCTTGGGTAAATATTCATCATTATTTACTTTAATCTATTTGTTTCTGTGAATGAGTTAGGCAATAAATGTGTTTCAATGCAATTAATGCTGAGAATCTATTGCAGACTTCATCACTTAGTGAAAGCTTGGGTTATAAATCCGCTGAGTTGGAAGAATGTGTACTCATTTTACATGATTTATATTTGTCAAGAAAGGCGGGGTCATTGAAAGCTGTTAGGGAGAAATACAAGCAACACAGGGTAATTGTTTAACCTTATTGTTTTAGTTACTTTTATTGTGGCCTATTAAGTGACTTGAAAACCTTTTCTTGTTGTTTTTCTTATGCTTATTGTGGCCTATTGAGTGACTTGGAATCTTTGTCTGTAACAGTTCAAATATGTTGCAAACTTGCCTTCACCACCTGAGGTGCCAAAACAATATTTTGAAGAAGAATGATATTGGTGAATGTAGTTCATTGCAGACAAGAATACTTTTTGAGTTGGGCTAGAATGAGGGGAATTATACACATAAGGGGTGATAGTTTCATATCTTTAGGGGACATAAGTGGTGTTGGTAATCAACCTAAATAGCATTAGGCAAAACGTTTTTGGTGGCTAGATGCTTGCCATGGGATCTCTGTACATATGATATGATAACTTCATTAATGATACTTATTCCTGTTTTTTTTTTTAATGATACTCTGTTATTGGTTTATCTGCTGTTCTGTAATTGATATGTTTGTTTTTCAAGTATGATAGCTTCAAGTTTAAACAAATGGAGTACTTAATATGTTTTTAAATGGTGAATACAGAACATTAGACATTTTACTCTTGAATCTGTAAATAAATTGAACTGTTATTGATCCCTCGATTCCTTGTTGAGTGGCAAAAACAACTGGTCTTTATTAAGACACCTTAAGAGGTGGTAATGTTCACTTGATTCTTAAACAATGATTCGGTTATTTAATCATTGCCAAGTGAACACATTCATAAAAAAAATCCATACATTCATATTTCCTACTAGGTCACATGAGAACTTGTGACCCTCATCTTCATCATCTTCCTCCTTAAGACACTATTGACTTCTAAATTTCTTGGAAAATTGTATTGACATTTTGAGCCCTCATGTATAGTCCCATAAGAGAGTAACCCGATGACTATGTCTTAGATGTGCTTGCACGCAGAGACTACACTACTCGCATTGACACTCCTTTGCCTTCTCTACGAGGGTTTCCTCTTCAATTGGTAAAGGTGGTTGGCCTATTAGTATAAGAATCAAGTATCCATGCAATATTTTACAATATAACCTCATGTATCCATGCATAGTATCTCAACAATGGATGATTTAAACGCATCAACCCTCCATGAACAAAATATAGCCAAATTATTAACTAAGAACAAAATATAGCCCAAATATTAAGCAGACCTCATATTCATATGGGATGAACTAATATTAGGTGGAACAAACGCAAATTGATGTCTTGGAATATCTTGCACGTACCCGAGATGGTGTAGAATTGGCTTAGGAAGCTACCAATCCTTGCAAAATTTGCATTATACGACCAGGAAAGAAATAACATGTTATCAAGCACCACATTATTTTGTAGTGGAAGATCTAGGAGGTTTCTATATTACTATGAAGTAGGATGTACATTCGTCCGAATAAATACATTGACACAACTAAGTTTCTATGTACTCTAGGTCGAACTCTTGTCCATCAATAAATAAAAAATATATTGTCCGTTCGGGAACCAGAAATGAATGTAATTGGATAATTGATGATCTTAAATGGTGGTGTTGATATCCTTCACAACGGAACGGGATAGACCTACATGATTAACACTCTAACGTTCAAGTCAGTTCAAGATTCAAGATGAGTGTAGTAAAAAGTAGAGATAAGAGAATATACCTTACTCTTTTTGTGTGAACTGATTTTATACCATTGATCAAGTGGAGTGTATTTAAGATGAATTAAGCCTTAATTATTTGGATCTTTGGCCGACCCAGAACAGTTGCCCCCAAGACTTTGTCGGACACAAAAGGAGGAGGGGAAAGCCTCAAGTGATGTTGATGGGCCTCTAAAACATTGTCTAATGTGAAATGAAACTGAAACACTCAGAATCAGTTGAAAAAGTAGTGGGGAACAAACAAATTAAATGCAATCCCATAATTGAAGCGTCTCATAGCCTTATTCTGACACGTGCAGTGACGAGCAAAAATCTATTGTTGATATTGTGAATCATTTCTCTAGTTGATCTGAATCATTCAGCTGCCACTACTTATAAATAGAATCAATTGAGTGTTTGGAATTTTTTGCAACCCTTGGCATTCAAACTTACAATTACTTCATCAAATAACATCTTTGTTTCCTCTTCCTTGAGAATATTATTAGAAACAATCTTCATTGTTTTTTTCAAAGCCTTTGTCTTTCTTCCTCTTCTCCCGCTTCACCAATCTCACATAATCAGGTACCATCCTAAACTCAACCTCTTATCTTCAGCATTTCCTATTTTCTAGTCAGGATGAGTGGCAATATTGTTTACCTAGTGAGCGATTCTGAAGTCGAAACTTCATATGCCTCTATAATGAGGAAATCCCATGATTCTCATCTCCCACATCTTTATCATAATCACATGGAATCGGAAGTCATACCTTTATCTAACGATTATGACTCAGAAATGGTATATGGGAATTCCTTGGAGGAATGAACTTCTTCATCTGGTTTATTAGAAAAACTTTTTATCAAAGATTGACGGGAAGGTTAATCACAATGAGGTCCATATGCCCCTCCCATATTAACAGAGGAGGAGATACAAGCCAACCGACTAAGGAGAGAATGCACCAAGGATTATATTCAGCGTCGCCTGAAGACCGATAACTATGAGCCTATGGACACTTCCCTATTTGGATCTTCGATACTAGCCAAATACAACACAATATGATTGGGTGGACACAAAAATAGCAGACACTTCATTGGTTATGAGTATTGAGGCAGCTAGATGCGACTGAAATTATGGTCGACGGTCCCCTATGAAGCTAGCGGAAATATACCCGAACGTATCGCACGCTCGAACATACAACAGAGTTGCCATCGACCTTTATTTATTCCCGAAGGAAAGGGATATGCTGGGTAAGGAAGTCGGTTATGCAAGGGGAAGGTATTAACACCTCTAACATCCATGGTACTCCATAGGAATCATTTTGATTGTTCTCGCTCGAATAGTCATGAGAATTGGGGCCCTCATGCCTACTATAGCGGTAAATTCATGACCATTAAGCTATTGATAAGCTTAACGTCAATAAAACCAGAGTCGCCACCACGCTTTTATTGTTTCCAAAGGAAAAGGGAAAAGTACGAACAAAACCCAAAGATAAGAAGTTTTCAAATCAAAACTAATAAAATGGAAGAGATTATAGGTAATGGGGTTGGTTACACAGATGGAAGGTGTTAGCACCCAAAGTGTCCTAGGTACTCCTAGGGAGCCCTTTTTATGTGTGTATGTATTTTTGGTATAAAAGATATTTGATAAAAATAGAGTGTGGGGATGAGAAAAGAATTTATTGATTATATTTTTGTGTTTGACAAGACCTCCAGACTTGTGCCTACGTACCAACATAAAAATGAGGGATCAAAATCTCGTAGTTCGTGGTAACAATTTCAAAGTTGATGAATTGCTTTTAATCAAAAGTTTAAATGAAAATGAGCAGAAAGGGCCAAAAATTTGAATGAAGTTGTTAGTTCTTTTTGTCTTTTGAAATTTTAAGTCAATATGATTAAGTTTATTTACAAATTTAATTTAAGAAAAGGAGTTTGAAAATTCATTGGCATAAGGCCAAAATTTCTATTCAAAATAAGGTCTAAGTTTAAAATCACAAGCAAAGAAAGTTTTTGAAAAGAGGGAGAGATTTGAAATTTAAGAAGTGGGAGAAGATGAAGAGGCTACCATCAACATAAAATTAAAAGTTAAGAGTTGAAAAGATCTGACCAATGGGATGCAATCCAGCATACAAGAATGTCATATAGAAAACCCACATTACCTTTGGAATTTGAATAAAGCAGTAATCAACAAGCAATTAGCAATATCCAAACATCATGAAGATCAAGGCATCAAATAAAGATAGCCACATCCAAGCAAGCAAACTCCATAACTAGTAGCCTTCTTTGTCTTCTCATGTATCAGATGAAATATTCCTTGATTAACTCAGAACAAAGCATTAGACACAAGATCAAAATAACAATTAACACCAAGACAAAGTAACAAATGAAAACAGAGTTCACGACTTGCATCAGATGAAGACTCAGTTCACAATAACTTGGTCTCAAAAAGTTGGCATTGGCCAAGTCCTTTTTGCACAGGGAATGTTGCCTAATCCTAAGTCCAAAAGTTCAGATCAAGATCAACAGTCCACCAAATATTGTTTTAGGTTTTTTGTTGTTTATTAAGTGTCTTAAGGTCCTAAGACCACAAACAAAACCAAAATGCACAAACAATATATACAATCACAAGATATGACTCAAATGAGCAAAGTAAAAATGGCATAAACATAAACAAGTTAAATGAAATATAAATGACAATGAATGGTAAATGACTGAAATTTAAATTGCATAAAGTAAATGACTTGCAAGTAAAGAAAAATTAATAAGTGTTAGTCAAATGTTAGTCAAAGGTTAGTCAAGTGTTAGTGATGTTTTTTAATTGATTAAGTCATTCTTTGGAGAACACTCAACCATCCATTCCCAAGCATGGATCCTTAAACCAAGACATTTTCCATAAGAAGGAAAAAAGGTCAAGTTTCCACACAATACCATGAAGGATGGGAGACTTACAGTCTCATTTACTAGAATGCTATGCCTTTAGGGTCAAATTTAGCTCTATGTTAAGCAATCATAATTGGACTTATGTAGAAGTCACAACTATCTGAGGCCAGACAATAAAAATTTAGGTGTTAATGCATGTTAGAGATTTGGTATAATGAACCGAACTCCTAAAACATACCACACACTAAAAGAAAAGATCAAGAGGGATGAACCTATCTCAGTCATACTTGTATTGGTTCATCTGACACAATGTCATTGATGAACCAATTAGCCTTAAGACATTAGAGATTTCATTAGTCAAATGAATAAATGGGAAAGAATAGGGATGGAGATGAAGAGGGACGGGAAGGAGAGAAACACAAATTGGTCATGGGAGAAATTTTATCCAATTAAAATCATTCATTCATTTTGGGAGATGAAATGTACATTTCATCAATCCCCTAAATCCAATGATTTTAATCCAACAAAAGTCAAATCAATCTTGACCAAGGCCCAAACAAATAGTCAAACATCATAAGACCATAAAAATGACTCAAAATAATTTTTTTACACAATTAATCAATTAAAAATCAAATTAAAAATGCATTAAAATAGAATTTAATTTGGTCAAAACCTAAAATCTCTTCAAAACACCAAATAAATGGCCAAGAGATTTATCCTAGGTCAAACAAGGTCAAAGGACCTTAGACAAAAAATTTCATGATATTTGAAAAGTCATAAGTATTTTTTAAGAATTAAAAATATGCACAAAAACATTTAATTCATGAAAAATATCAAAATCAATCCAAAAAATAATTTTACTTCAGAATATGAAAGAGGAAAATATTTAAAGATTTTTGGTGAAAGTCCCATATTTTTTGGATTATAAATGAAATTTCTATGAATTAAATAAAATAAGTGGATTAAATGGAAATTCAGAAAATACAAAAAAACAAGGGTCATCAGATCTCCCTCATTAATTGAGGTGGCAGATCTGATGGCTAAGCGCGCACGTTCCTTGGTGAATCTTAGTCAATGCATCACACGCGTGGTAATCAAAACCAAAGACTAAGATTAAAACATTTCAAATAGATCGGATGGCCAGGATGCACGCCGGCACATCACTAGAGCTAGGGCTCCGGTCTTCTTCTCCGGTGACCTCCACCGGACTGGTCCAACTTCATTTCAAAGAAAAATGGAAAACAAGGACACTATTTCAAAGAGAAAATGCTCAGGATCACGAATTTGACCTCAATTTTCTCCAATTCCAAATATATAAAAATATACAGGGATTTGAATTTTGAGGATCATGAACCGAGTTACTTCGATTTGACCTCAAAGCAACTCAATCTTGTTGCCTACATTGGTAGGGCTTCAGCCAACCAAAAATCACAAAGAATAGTGAATAATTGAGAGAGAATCGAAGAGATAAAAATTCTGGAAAATCACCTTCGAATGAGCTTCAACCTTGCTTGATCTTGCTTCCAATTGTCCTTAGCTTGGCTTCAGAAGCTTGTAGGAGGTGGATTGGATCAAAGAAAAGCTTGGACTCTTGGAGTTTCAATCTCAAAACAAAATGAGATTTGAAGCTTGATTTTCAAATGAAAACCTTCAAGATTATCCTTTAACGGTGAGGGTTTGGATTACAGGTTAAAAGCTTGGGCATGAGGTTCTCAATTCTGAGCCAATAAGGTTGTATTTATAGGCACTGTGATTCATTTCCACACACTTCCAAAATTTGCCAAATTTAGAAATTTGCTTGCATGGGCGTGTGATATGCCCATCAAGTGATGTATTTAGGTCCAAAATAACCAATGTGCGGTGCTGAAATCATGTCATGTGGTCATGCAATGGAGATTGAAAATTGAATGAGAAATCCATCCAAATGAACCTTTGAAAAGAACCCATGCGTAAGTCTTTCATTTCTTAGCCAAATGAGATGATCTTGGATATTTTGGAAAGATGAGATCAAGGGAAACAACTTTAATGTTGAACACTTTTCCATTTGAAGCTTGGATCATGATGAATTTTGAGGTGGAAGTTTGGAAAATCAAACTAATTTAAAAAATTTCTAAGTACCAAATCAAATGTTTACTTCTTCCACCTTAAATAACTTTTGCTACGGGCTTCAAATGGAAAAAGTTCCTTCATAAAGTTTATATATCTTTCAATCCTATTCAATTTAGTCACAAAATTGACCCCATTTGGATTTGGCATGAAGGAGTTATGCATTTTAGAAGTTGAGGAAAATCACTTGTTCAATGGTAATGACCCAAAATGACCTACAATGTTTCCTCTTGGCACATGCATTTGCAAGTTGAATTTAAACTTCTTCCAAACATCAAAGTTGTATAGTAAATCGTGAGTTTGATCATGGAACCTTAATAGATTTCATATCATAAAAATTGATCAAGTTATGGGCTTTGGAAGTTTACATCCTAACTAGGGTTCAGACAAAATGACCTATAATCATTCACCATAAAACTTGACTTTCCAAGCAAAAATAGCTCTTGACTTAAACATTAAAGTTGTTTGGAATGACACAAGAAGTAACGTTTCTCTTGGAATCATTTTCATAAGACAAAAATTGTAGGAGACAGGGTCTAGGGAACCCCAGTTTTGACCAGTTGACTTTCTCTGGTCTACCACCATGAACCATCTTGCAAACTTAACATTCTCTTGATATTTGGGACTCATGGAGGATCATATATGTGTAAGATGATGTAATATGAAGTATACCTTGAAATATTTGATCAAATGGTGAAGAAATTTGCTGAGGAAGTCACACAAGATAGCCAGATGAATTAGGGCTTTTAAGATAAACAAGCTTCAAACTCGATGAATTCTTGATAAAAATGATATGTGAAGATCATGGGGGCCCATATATGATGTCTAGAATCATTTTGAACCATCTCTTGATTAGTCTCCTTGCATTGAGGGTCTTAAACCCTATATGTGAGCTTGATGAGGCATTGATGAACATATACACTACCTAAAAAAGCAACAAACTATACATTGACATATTTTTGATATTTTGGTTAGTAAATAATGAAAAAAAAAGTATGATACAATCAAATGTGCTTGATGACCTCTCCCAATGCAAACCCAATGAATGAGGGGTAAGGAGGATGCCAAGGTGTGATCCCACAACTAATGCATATGATGAGATAGTGTCATACCCCGATTTTGGTCCTGAATTTTTTTCATTTTTTCATTTTTATTTGGCACTTGGCCTAAAGTTCATTTGCATACATTCATGACCAAAGGAAACCATCCATTCCCAAATCCATATTTTTTATTTTTTTTGATAAATATTGGTCATTATCTAGTTTTTTTGATCATGGTGTTTTTTGATTATAAAATGGATTCTAACTATTTGACTTTTTAATTTTCAATTTGATTTTAATTTCAAATTAAGTCTAATTCCAAATTTCAATTTAATCTTAATTGTGTTTTCACTAATGATTCAAACTCTAATTGATTTTTAATTTCCAAATAAAATGTTAGAATTTGACATCAAAGTAGTTTTAACAAATTATAGATTAATTTGATTTTAATTGGTTTTTATTGGTTTTTTTGATTCTTAATTGACATTTAGATTAGTTTTGGATTATTCCTAAAAATCCATATCCATTTTATAACCAAACATGATCCATTTTCCATCCATAGTTCATTTCAAATCAAAATAGTACATACACTCATTTCATAACATTCAATAATATTTAACTTTCAAACATTTCCAAACTCATTTTCATACATACATTTTCATTTAACATTCAAGCATAACAATGCATCACATCCATATCCATTTTATAACCAAACACCCAATTTCATAAACCAAGGTCTCACCATTCTTATCACATTTTACAAACACACACCATTATCCATGACAAACATGAGCTACATCCAAGCCAATGGGAACAGTTGTAGAATTGGAAAATAAAAACAACTTCACACAGCTGCTAAGCAAAGCAACGACTTCCAAAGCGCCAGCTGCCATAAGCCACAAGCCACATACAAAGCGGCGCAAGCCGACGACAAATGAATAACTGCAACAAAACGAACAGTAAAAATGCTACTCAAATGCTTCCCAAACACAAGTGAATTCTGCATAAAATCAAAAACCAGAACCTGCATCACAACGTGCCGTGCATCTTAAAGCTACAACAATTTTGCCACAAGAACATGCCGTGGTCACAAAATCTGCAGCATAAAACGCGACCGAC
Source organism: Lathyrus oleraceus (assembly GCF_024323335.1). NCBI lineage: Eukaryota > Viridiplantae > Streptophyta > Magnoliopsida > Fabales > Fabaceae > Lathyrus > Lathyrus oleraceus. Next base: position 110,100,427 of record NC_066583.1, read on the forward strand.
AAACACTAAGCAAGGCCCAATCATGTCAATGCTAACCAACATGAGATCTGCAGCAGCATGAGCAGACAACTTTGCAAATTTTGCAGGCAAAGCTTGGCCCTGATGACTTGCGAATACAGGACGCTGCAGCTTGGCTTGAGTATTTTGAATCCAAGGCTGTTGAACAACAAGAAGCTGCTCGAAATGGTACAAGAAAACCTGATGCATCAATAGCTAGCAAATGCCATCTAAGTGTGTCGGATCTTCTTGACTATATTAATCCTAATCACGACACCAAAGGGAGAGACGTAGCAGCAAAGAGAAGAAACCAGGTGAGAGCGATATCCTGCCAGAACAATGTCTCAGTAAGTTCTGATGAATCTTCAAAAGAAATTCAAATAGAGGCTTCAGATGAAGAGTTACATATACCTGAACTAGAAGGTAGTGCAGAATCCGAGGATGAGAGCAACTCCGCACTTGAACCAGAAACAGTCCAGCCAATTATACAAAATGCTATGGACATATTCACATCATCTGGAATAGCTCAGGCAGCTCAAGCACCTGATGTCCAAGAAGGTAGTGGTACAGAAGAAATGGATCCAGAAGAAGAACTCAGAGAAAAGAAGAAATTGTTACTAGGTGGAATGAAAGCCGGAACTTCTCGGCCTCCTTTAAATCCTCTTCAGAAGGTTGCTGATATATCATCTCAAGCTAAAGAAACTGCCAGGGTAGTCTCTTCTTCTATCAATCAGGATCAATTGACTCCAAAAGAAAGGCAAAAGATGAATATGTTTCTCGGACGTCTTCCTGAAATAACCTCTATCTTAGAGACTCACGGATATCTTCTCTCTAAGACAGAAGAAATAAATCACAAATCAGCTAATTTAGGGAATTTAGAATCTTTTCTAATTGGATACAGAATGGAGTCTACATGACCACCTGCTAAATCAATTCCAGTTGAAACCATGCAAACAGCAACATGGACTTGGCCTTACCTGCATCACATGAGAAGAATCAAACTGGTTGTGCACAATACAAATTGATACAACAAAACCATCTTGATGCAGCACGAACCAAGGCTAGACCTTCTGCAGCATCACCAGCAACCATGTCCAATAACAACCTGCTACGAGTAATTAGGAAAACCATCACCTAAACCATCAAACCAACATGAGCTTCGAGCAGCAGGTCCATGCAATCGAGCTAACCCATATCCTGCACTAGTTCAACATAACACAAACCAATTAAGGCAGCAAAATCCAATTGAGCAGTTGGAAGCAAAGCACATTCACATACCATGATCAGAGTTGTGCCAATTAATCACGGTCTGAGGCATTGCCTATAGAACCATGTGAACTTGCAGCAATAATCAAGAGCTCACCATCACATGTTGCAGCCAAACCAATAGGCTAGGAAATACCAATTCAACCAAAGCCATGTGAAAACCAAAGCTCCTCACGTTTTCACCAAATTTCACTGCAGTAACACAAAGCAATCAGCAAGGCAGTGAATTTTTTTAACAAAAATCCCAAAATGGAATGAAGACAAAATTCAAAGAGAAAACATAGGTTCAGATTACCTTTTCCAAGTCCAAGCATCAAAGAAGGCAATCCGATTCTGAGCACCTAAAAGCACTTCCAGGAAGTTTCTTTTTTGAATCTCTAGATACCAATCCGAAACCCTAAAGCTGTGGAGATAAAAAGGAGAGAGGAAAAACTTCAAAACGAAACCCTAAGGACGAAAAATTGGAGGCGGACAAAAACTCCACCAAGAACCCTAATCCCCAAATCAAAAAGAAACCGGTATTTGAAGAGGCGAAGGGAGAAGATTCAATCATTACCTGAGCCGTCGTCGTCGCCGAAGGTGAGCTTTTACTTGAGTCTCTTTGAAAACCATAAATTTGTGCATTTCTTGGAAAGAGGATGAGCGATTGTGAGAGAGAACTTGAGAGGTGATGAATGATTGAGGGTGAGAGAGAGGGTTGAGGTTGAGGACGCGATTGAGTGAGCGAAGGTTGAGGATGAATGATTGAGGGTGAGAGAAACGTGAGGTTGAGAGCGAGAGAGAGATTCGTTGAGAGCAAGATTGAGAGAGCGTTTGAGAGAAACAGAAGATGTTGTGAGAGGGAATGACGATGTCTGTTATTGTTGCTCCTTTTTTTTGTTTTTCTTTTATTTATTTTAAGTAAAAACAAACATTTAAGCTATTAAAAAACCATAAAAATTAATTAATATGTTTAGTATTCCCCTGTTTTTTTTATATAGTGTATATTAGTGTTTGTTAATGCTGTTTAGTGTTCCCAATCCACAATCTTTTTGGAAACCCAACAGCCAGGCGGCTAGGGTATCTTTTCTTGGTTTCTCCCATTTGGTAGTCCAACAAACTATTTTGTTTTAGTTTTTATTTTATTTTTTTAATTTTAATTTTAATCTGTGCTGGTTTATATATCCAAGTTGTTATTGTAAATAATAACTAATCATAAATGGTTTAGTGGAGAGAGGGTAGTTTCATGGTCTTGAGTGGAGCGGGTTCGATACTCGGGGATAGCATATTTTTGTGTTTATATTTGTTATGTTTATTATTTTATTTAATTTCTTTTTCTATGTAGTACCTTGCTATTTATTTTGATTTTAGGTTATTAATCCCCATTTCCATACCCTTGTAAGTCGATTGCTTTTTAAGCATCGCCATCAACCTCACATAGCTTACTCTTGGGCTTTCTTACAATGAGCCAGTTCTCTTGCACTTACACTCATACTTTGCATTATTTGTTGTTTGGGCCCGATTTAATTATTTCATGATTTTGAATCCCCATTTGACAAAATGTACCCCACTCCCCCGATGTGTAATAATTTTGTACTGTTTTATTTCTTTATTTGTTTGACTGATTAGTTAGATACTAACACAAGAATAAAATCAACCATTTCCAAAAAAATACAAAAATAATGACTCGATCCAACGTCGAGTATTTTCTCAATAAACAAATCAATTCATTTCTCCCTCCTATTCTATTCCATTTCTTTCAAACTTTCATCAAACGCTTTATTCAACGTCAAGCCATTTTTTTCTAATAAAAACTCAAAAAATATTAATTTATAGTTAAGACCTTTTCAATAAGATGGAAGTGGAACGTGGTGTATACCGCGCACTCCTGAGACTAGGATTCGAGATGTATATCTCGCCAATCCTAGCTCTCTCCATCATCCAAATTTATCCATTTTGTTTTCTCTCAAACACTCATTCAAATTTCTCTTGAACGTTCATCAATACTTGATCTAGTGTCAAGTCATTTTCACAACAAAACTCAAAATACCTAATTCTTATTTAACACTTTTTCAATAAAGGTGGAAATGGAACATGGTGTATACCGTGCACTCCTGAGATTAAGATTCGAGACGTATGCCTCGCCTATCTTGGCTCTCGCCATTGTCTAAAATTGTCAATGCGGTTTCTTCAAACCCTTTCTCAATCAAATTCAAAACACTTAATTCTTATTAAACATTTTTTACAAATAAGATGGAAATGGAACGTGGTGTATACCACGCACTCCTGAGACTAGAATTCGAGATGTATATCTCGCTCATCCAAGTTCTCGCCATCACTCAAAATACATCCGACCGATCAAACTCTTTTCTCGCCGCCGTGCGATTAATCAAAAACCTTTTTTCATAAACGAAAGGTATCTTGTCTTAAGTGATACAAAACAATGTTTCGGCCACGATTATTGAGTCGAGATAAGTGACGCTTTTCCGAATGTAGATTTATAAATCCGTTCGATGTGTGGTGTGCGTCCACTCCTCATCTGTTTTGGGTAAAACAATATTTTCGTCGATTAATACAATATAGCTTTCGCTAAAATCGACCAACAAACAAACATTTTTTTACCCAGAACTACGTAAGCCTTGATTTCTCTTTTGAGATATGTAGGAGCAGGATTCGTAAATCTTGTCAGGCCCACTAATAAAAAATTTAGGTTTAGTCCTTCGTCAAAAATCCAAAAACATTATCTTCTCATCTTTTCTTTCTTTCCCACCTAATAATTCGAAAAGCCTAATATTTCAACTAACACTCACGCACACAACTAACCTAATGGTTCCCGTTGAGTACAACGGACGTGAGGGGTGCTAATACCTTCCCCTTGCGTAATCGACTCCCGAACCCTGATTTGGTTGCGACGACCAATAATCATTGGCATTTTGTCTTGGGTTTTATCGATATTTCCCCTTTCCTTTTTAGGAATAAATAAAATTCGGTGGCGACTCTGTTCGGTCCATCATTGCGAGCGTGCGATCGCGCTTCGCTTTGTAGTCGTATCCCCATTTTTTCGAGGTGCGACAGATAGCATGAGGGATCTTAGGGTCAAAATTGGGGTCTTACAACTGCCCCTATTTAAGGACATTCTAACTGAGGATGTGAAGGTTAAAATCTTCGTATCAACTCAGTAGAACGGACTTAAATAACAACATATATAAACAAATTTTGGTCCTTAGGAGACCTCATGATGCATATGATATGAAATTTTAAAATAATCTTCGTGGGGAAAATATTGCCACAAAGGAAAAGAATCCGGAGAGACCGAAGATCCACAAGAGTATAATGCATTCCATAAGGAAAACTAACTGGGGAGACAGAGACTCTGGGGGATAAAAGCTATGCGTAGGCCAGGCTACGACTTGAAAATTGTTGGATACGCGAGGGAAATTTCCATGAAATAAATCAATGGAAGGACTCGGTTGGGGATAAGGGAAAAATCTGCAGGGGAAATAGGTAGATCCGAACAAAGCTGAAATACTTGAATCAAACTCGACTGGGGAAGAATGATCTTCAACACAGGAGTACCAAAAATATATTATCTATTACCGGTTAATGGGTAGGGAGATAATACATTCTGACAGAGGGACATCCGTTACCGGTTAGGGTAAACATATCAAGGATGACTCGCTGCGGAGAAAGAGATGTATTCGTTACCGGTTACTAGGTAAGAATAGCCTGCTGGGGAAAAGATTAAATATGATTTACAACTACCTGTTACTGAGCAGAAGACCAAAGAGAGAATATCTGTTACTGGTTAAAATGAACACATCAAGGATAGACTCAAAGGAAGAATATCCGTCATCGGCTAGGATGAACATATCAAGGATATACTGCCGTGGAGAAAAATAGGAATTATATCTATCAGTTATTGGATAGAATACCAAAGAGAATATCCGTCATCGGTTAGTATGAACATATCAAGGATAGACTCAGAAGGATAAAGCGGAATTTACAATTACCCGTTACTGGGCAGAAGACCGCAAAGAGGAGAAAACCCGTCATCGGTTAAGATGAACATATTAAGGATTAACTCTCTGGGGAATAAAAGTAGGGATTACAACTACCTTTTTACTGGGTAGACAACCAACAAAGGAAGAATATCCATCACCAGTTAGGATGAACATATCAAGGATAGACTGCCTAGGGAAACGTGAAAATGAATCATGTGGGGAAAACAAAGGAAGTAGATTACATTTTACCGGATATTGGGCAAAAGTAATGTACTAAAAAATTGAGAAGAATGTTACCAGTTACTGGGCAGTAGACTCTCGAGGGACCAGAAAATATCCATCTAGGTAGTAACTAGAAATAAACGGTTAAACAAAGACTTAACTTAGTGAGGATATAACTCAAGGGGAGTGGTTCCGTCCAGATAATTAACTTGGGAGGAAACTGAAATAGTAATCATCCACGAGGAAATAACTCAGTGGGGAATGAGAAAGGTTAAACTCTTTCTGCCTAAAGGGGGCTGACACTCTACTATTGAAGGAGGACAAACACACCAAACCTGTATGGGGAAATAATATCACCGTAACAGGGAATCAAAGATAAGGAATCAAATGCAATAAAAAATGCATAATGAAATATCTGATGCTGTGTTTTATGCATGAATATGATTATAATTATGCTGATAAAACAATCACAAAGGATACAAATATCACATATTTGAGTTATCGCTGCAACACTCGGCTAATCTCAACGAGATGGAAACACCAACTGGAGAAAAAATCCTGAGGATGAACATAAATCATCTGGCTCTGCATAACTCAACCTTGGCTAGGGAGAGAGAGAGAGAAAAGATCTGCTGAGGATACAAACTGTCAACTCAGTGGGGAATTTTAGGTCAGCACCATATCAAATAGGAGACAACCTCGCAAGGGACCAAATCAAACACTATTCAAGACCAAATACTGCCGAGAATGAGAGATCTTTGATATCTGAAGATGAATGATCAGTCACCATTTATGCTAGGTATTTCACTATTTAACCGTAAATAAGTCAGGTAAACTGCGTAAACTGAAGCATTTTTAGTTAGATATAAGCTCAATTCTATAATATGAAGTGTGTTGTTACTTATGAATTTCTTGAGGATATTTTACACTTTTGGGTATGTTAGCAGGTCAAAAACTAGCCTGGAAGCTCAGGGAATCAAACGTCAGATGCGAAATTAAGCCCGAGCAAGAAAACGGAAGAAAAAACCAAATTCTTGGAGAACCTGCTGTCCATACGCATATGGCCTTACATGATACGCGTATGGACCTTCCCAGTACGCGTAGCATACGTATATGACCAGAGGGATGGAAAATCTAGCAAAAAGACAAGCTTCTGGTGATACGCGTACCAGACTGGGCAATACGCGTACCAGACTGGGCAATACGCGTATTAGAGGCTGTCTTACGTGCAATACGCGTTTGAGACTGGGCAATACGCGTATGAGACTGGGCAATACGCGTATGGAGCCCAAATTCAGGAAAAGCCCAACTGCATAGATATTTAGAGGGGAGAACACGATTTTCCAGGGGTTGGACAATTTTTAGAGAAAAAGAGACGCGTTTGAGACCTGAAGACTCTACGATTATCAGAGGATTCATATGTTCAAGAGTTTTCCGACGATTGAAGATTGATTCCTCACGAAATTCTGTAATGACAACAATGTTAATCTTTGTTTTTATTTCGATTATGAGTACCTAAACCCCCCATTGCTAGGGGGGTGACCCTGAAACTTCCTGTAACAGATATAATTTATGAAGGCTTAGACAATAATTATGTCCAATTAATTCCGGTCCTCAAGGGTATCTATTCCTAATTCCTTAGTGAAAAGACCTTTGATTATGTAACCTAATTACTATGTCCATAAATAATTAAGTTCATACTCAAGCATTCGATTATCAAGAATTACCGGTCAGATAGAAAATCCCTAGTCCTAGGTTATTTTTACTATCCAAAATTCTTATACATATCAATGAATAATTGCTGTCCAGCTTAAACTATTCATAGTAATCATCATTCGTTGGTCCGATGAATAAGGCATAAAGAATGGTAATAAGAACAAATCAATGGAAAAGAAGAAATAGTCAATGCACTCATAAATATAAAATCTGTCACATTCAGAATCAGGGTCACCCCCTAGAAATGGGGGGTTTAGCTACTCATAATCGAAATAAAAACAAAGATTAACATTGTTGTCATTGCAAAATTTCGTGAGGAATCAATCTTCAATCGTCGGAAAACTCTTGAACATATGAATCCTCTGATAATCGTAGAGTCTTCAGGTCTCAAACGCGTCTCTTTTTCTCTAAAAATTGTCCAACCCCTGGAAAATCGTGTTCTCCCCTCTAAATATCTATGCAGTTGGGCTTTTCCTGAATTTGGGCTCCATATGCGTATTGCCCAGTCTCATACGCGTATTGCCCAGTCTCAAACGCGTACTGCACGTAAGACAGCCTCTGATACGCGTATTGCCCAGTCTGGTACGCGTATTGCCCAGTCTGGTACGCGTATCACCAGAAGCTTGTCTTTTTGCTAGATTTTCCATCCCTCTGGTCATATACGTATGCTACGCGTACTGGGAAGGTCCATACGCGTATCATGTAAGGCCATACGCGTATGGACAACAGGTTCTCCAAGAATTTGGTTTTTTCTTTCGTATTCTTGCTCGAACTTAATTTCGCATCTGACGTTTGATTCCCTGAGCTTCCAGGCTAGTTTTTGACCTGCTAACATACCCAAAAGTGTAAAATATCCTCAAGAAATTCATAAGTAACAACACACTTCATATTATAGAATTGAGCTTATATCTAACTAAAAATGCTTCAGTTTACGTAGTTTACCTGACTTATTTACGGTTAAATAGTGAAATACCTAGCATAAATGGTGACTGATCACAACCCCAAACTTAGCTTGTTGCTTGTCCTCAAGTAACATTTTATTACCATAAGATCATGTCACCCCAAACTTACTATAAAACAGTTCTTGCCACAATACTGCTGAAATCTTTCGCACTGGACCTCTTGATGTTTTTTCAGGTTTTCTGATTTTTCCACATAGCCAACGAGCTAGAAACTCTTTCCCTCAGAGATATGACTTTACCTGTCAGCTTATATCACACTCTCACCAAGTCTCTCTGGGTTAAAATGTTATCACTCTCAAATCACAATATGCAATATCAAATCAGAAGTTTGAATAAATTCACTCATCCTATCAACATGTACAATCACACACACTTTTTGAGGTCTTTTGGGTTGTATCGGGACTTTGGTTTAGGTAGGGTATGAAATTGGAACAAAGGTTTTTTTTTTTGGTTCAGAGTATATGAAATCATTCTCTCACTACGTTTCTTTCCTATTATTCCTGTAGGGTTTTGTAATCCTCTTTTCCTTTTTTCTATAGTGAATGTAGCATTTTTCAAAAGATGTTCTTTTATTGTTTTTCGCTTTTCTCTTTCTTTCTTTTCATGTTGTTGTTGTTTTTCTCTTTTTTTTTTTGTTTTTTTTTTGTTTTTTTATATACTACATTCACTTGCTATTCACTTACTGCAAAGCTACCCCAAACTTAAAGGTTGCTATTCCAACAGCAACCCCAAACTTAGATAGAAACGTAGAGATGAAATCAATCCTCACATACTCTGAACAGGGTAGGATAGTGACAAGGTCATGGGTTGAGAAAAAAAACGGGTATATCAGAAATAAATGATTAACAGGCTCAACAGGGTGAAACAATGGATAATAATAATAATGGGATGGCTAGAAAGGCTCTAGGCGATAAACAAAAACATGCCTCAGTGTGTGTAGTCGTACAGCTAATAATAACAAAAGAACATACGCAAACCAAGATTGATAAAGACATACCTGATATCTCTCATATGATGATAAGTGTTTGGCTTTTTCGGATCTCACCAGGACGGGTTAAGCTGACTTGTTCTATCATACCTCTGAGTTTAAAGCTCATGCTCGTGGTTCTGATGTTAATCTTAACCAGTGTGTCCAATCATAAACAACAGTATCTACAGTCAGGGGACTGAAAGAGAGGACGCCCAAGTATTTGGTGTAAGTGATCAAGAAAACCAATAGCCAGACATAGTCACATATCTAACGAAATAAACAGGAAACTGGAGGTAAACAAAATCAAATTCATTAGATTAAGACAACCCATAATAGGTGATTACATCAAAGCAAAAGAAAATAAAAACTGAATAAACCTAAAAAAAACAAAAAAAAAATACACAGAGAAAACCAAAAGTACAAAAAACATAATCAATCACCCAGTCCACCGTCCTGCATATGAGTGTCAAAATCAATCTCATCTGTTGGATCCAACAGAGTGTGCCCCCGTGCGAAGGCAGAGATAGGCGTCAACGTCTCTGTGTGGCCCGAAGGAGTATGCTGCCGCTGAGGTGGTGTCTGGTGCGGTGGCTGCTGCGGAATCTCTCCCCCTATCTGAACGGGCTGGTTCCACCAAGGAAAGGTGAACTGTCCGTAGTGAGGTGCTGGAGGCGGTCCGGAGAATCTATCTCTAAAGCGTTGTGCCTCTTCCCAAAGATCTGTCTGATGAGTAAGAACTCTCCCTGACAGTCCATACTGAAAACAGAAGTCCTGCATCACACAAAACTGCGACATCTGCATCCGGTACTCCCGAGAGTTCTCATCAATCGGAGGAGGCTGAGGGGGTTGTGTATCCAGCATGGCAAGCACTTCTTTTTCTTTTTTATCATCATTCTCTTCATCTTCTCTGACCGACAGACTAAGAACTCTTTCCAATGGTAATTCAGGAAACTTTCTTTGCATTGTGCTAGTTACCATTTGATCAATTACTTCCACATAGTGGTTTGTACACATATCCTCTTTATGTTTCATAGTATCTCGGACATCAATTCTGAGATCTTCATCATATACCTTTAGGGTCAAGGTACCTCCCTCAATGTCTATCATGCATCTACCTGTTTCTAAGAAAGGTCTGCCCAGAATCAGAGGTATCTCTTCATCTTCTGGCATTTCCAAAATTACAAAATCAACAGGAAAAACAAATTTATCAACTTTGACCAGAACATCCTCAACTACCCCAAAAGGTCTCTTCACTGAGTGGTCAGCAAATTGAAGTGTCATTCTGGTATCTTGAACATTTCCAATTCCTAGCTTCCTGTAAATAGACAAAGGCATAAGGCTAACACTAGCCCCCAAATCAATCAGCACCCTTTTGAATGACCTATCTCCAATGGTACACGAGATGGTCACAGAACCTCTATCTGGCTTCTTCACTGGAATCTTCATACCCTGCAAAATAGCACTACAAGTTTCAGTTAGTATAACTGGATCAGTGTCAGTGGTGCGCTTCTTGGAGATGATGTCTTTCATGAATTTCGCATAGATAGGCATCTGCTCGAGTGCCTCAGAGAATGGAATATTGATTTCTAATTTCTTGAACAACTCCATGAATTTCTGAAAATTTTTCTCATCTTGCTTCTTCTTTTTGTTTCTTTGTGGGAATGGAAGCTTAATGATGGGTTTTGGTTCAGGGAGCTTTTCTCGTACCACCGGCGGTATTACAATTTCTTCCTCAGGTGGTGTCTTATTTTCTAAGATTTCCAGGTCCACTTCAAGCAATTGATCTTCTTCTTCATCCTTCTTCTTAAGATCTTCAACCGATTTTCCGCTTCTTGTTGTTACCGCACTCACATTATTGTGCTCCCTCGGATTTGTCACTGTTGCACTAGGTAATGCGCCTGGTGTTTGGGAATTTGTTATCTGTTGTGCTATCTGACCCAATTGAATCTCCAGATTTTTAATGGATGCATTTGTGCTCTTCTGATTATTCCTGGTTTCTTCCTGAAATTGCATACTCTGAGTTGCCATCTTCTCTATAGCAATCTCCCAATCCGCTTTCTTTGGTACTTGTTGCTGATAATGTTGTTGTTGCGGCTGATATTGTGGTTGGTAAGGTGGTTGTTGTTGTGGAGGTCCTTGCTTCTGAACATTACCTTGCTGATCTTTCCAAGAGAAATTAGGATGATTTTTCCACCCCGGATTATATGTATTTGAGTAGGGATTATTCTGCCTCAGGTAATTTATAGCTTGCACTTGTTCTGCGGTTGCAACACAATGCCTGGCAAAGTGTGGTCCACTACAAATCTCACAAATCATGGTCGGAACCGGTTGAACTTGAGCAACAGTCTGGGTACCTAAATTCATAGCTTTCAATCTTCTTTCAACCTCAGCTGCAATCTGGTCTTCCATTTTCACTACCTGATTTGCTAATTTCAAGTCAATTTTTCCCTCCGGCTGATTTACAGTACGGTCATATAATTCCAAATGCTCATTCGCTGCAATAGCTTCGATGATTTTTTTGATACCGGTTGCTGTTGAAAAATTAGACGAGCCACCAGCAACTGTATCAATGAGTTGCTTAGTTCTCATCTTCAGCCCGTTTACAAAATTCTGCATTTGTTCAGTTTCATCCAGATTATGTGTAGGACATGCAACTAAACATCTCTTGAATCTTTTGTATGCATCTCCAAGTGTCTCTCCGTCTTTCTGTTTAAAATTCACAATGTCATACCTCTTACGGATATACACAGAAGCAGGAAAATACTCGTTCAAGAATGCTGTTTCCATTTGTTGCCATGTAGTAATGCTTCCTGCGGGTAGGGAGTAGAACCATTCCTCAGCGTCCTCAGATAACGTGAATGGGAACATGACCAATCTCTTTGCCTCTTCAGAATGCCCATCAATTTTCAATGATGTAGTCATAGTCAGAAACCTCTGCAGATGCTTGTTTGCATCCTCATTGATCTTTCCTGCAAAAGGTTTGCTTTCTAACTGACGGATAATTGAGGGGTGTAACTGGAAGTGAGCAACATTATCAGGTTGGTTAACAATGGTCAACCGCACTGCTAGGTTATTCTGTCTGCCATAGTCACCTAAAAGTCTTTCCGCTAGAGGTGGGTCTGCAGCCATGTTAACAGTGTCTGGATGTGAATCTGTGTCTGACTCAGATTTTTCGGAGTGAACAGAGGTTGGTGTGCTAGGTGTGGCCGGTTCTTCGGTGTCAGAGTTTGCCAGTTTCTTTCTTCTAGCTTCTCTGAGCTTTGCGCGCAATGTTCTCTCTGGTTCTGCGTCAAAATGAAAATCAGCTGAGGCCTTACCTCGCATACACAGATTAGACAGAAATTAGTTATAATAACAATAAAAAATAAAAAAATAAAATTAACAGTAAATAAAATTTTGGATGCAGAGCAACAAAATTCTAATTGAAAATAAATTCATAAACTCTATTATCTTTGGCAGTCCCCGACAACGGCGCCAAAAACTTGATGGGAAAATAGCAAGTGTACTATTTTTCTCACTGTAGTAATAAAAGGGAAATTCCCCGTTTGTCGATCTCAAGGATTGCTTGACGATACAGAGTTTATAGATTGTTTGAATTAGACAAAAGCCTTTGGTTTTTTGTGTTGTGAGTAATTATATTACCAATTGCAAATCAATAAAATAAGTAAAAAGGTTGAACGAGAGACAAATGAGAGAAGATTGCTAGGGTTCGGTGAATGAAACTTCTTGTAACAGATATAATTTATGAAGGCTTAGACAATAATTCTGTCCAATTAATTCCGGTCCTCAAGGGTATCTATTCCTAATTCCTTAGTGAAAAGACCTTTGATTATGTAACCTAATTACTATGTCCATAAATAATTAAGTTCATACTCAAGCATTCGATTATCAAGAATTACCGGTCAGATAGAAAATCCCTAGTCCTAGGTTATTTTTACTATCCAAAATTCTTATACATATCAATGAATAATTGCTGTCCAGCTTAAACTATTCATAGTAATCATCATTCGTTGGTCCGACGAATAAGACATAAAGAACGGTAATAAGAACAAATCAATGGAAAAGAAGAAATAGTCAATGCACTCATAAATATAAAATCTGTCACATTCAGAATCAGGGTCACCCCCCTAGCAATGGGGGGTTTAGCTACTCATAATCGAAATAAAAACAAAGATTAACATTGTTGTCATTACAGAATTTCGTGAGGAATCAATCTTCAATCGTCGGAAAACTCTTGAACATATGAATCCTCTGATAATCGTAGAGTCTCCAGGTCTCAAACGCGTCTCTTTTTCTCTAAAAATTGTCCAACCCCTGGAAAATCGTGTTCTCCCCTCTAAATATCTATGCAGTTGGGCTTTTCCTGAATTTGGGCTCCATACGCGTATTGCCCAGTCTCATACGCGTATTGCCCAGTCTCAAACGCGTACTGCACGTAAGACAGCCTCTGGTACGCGTATTGCCCAGTCTGGTACGCGTATTGCCTAGTCTGGTACGCGTATTGCCCAGTCTGGTACGCGTATCACCAGAAGCTTGTCTTTTTGCTAGATTTTCCATCCCTCTGGTCATATACGTATGCTACACGTACTGGGAAGGTCCATACGCGTATCATGTAAGGCCATACGCGTATGGACAGCAGGTTCTCCAAGAATTTGGTTTTTTCTTCCGTTTTCTTGCTCGGGCTTAATTTCGCATCTGACGTTTGATTCCCTGAGCTTCCAGGCTAGTTTTTGACCTGCTAACATACCCAAAAGTGTAAAATATCCTCAAGAAATTCATAAGTAACAACACACTTCATATTATAGAATTGAGCTTATATCTAACTAAAAATGCTTCAGTTTACGTAGTTTACCTGACTTATTTACGGTTAAATAGTGAAATACCTAGCATAAATGGTGACTGATCACAACCCCAAACTTAGCTTGTTGCTTGTCCTCAAGTAACATTTTATTACCATAAGATCATGTCACCCCAAACTTACTATAAAACAGTTCTTGCCACAATACTGCTGAAATCTTTCGCACTGGACCTCTTGATGTTTTTTCAGGTTTTCTGATTTTTCCACATAGCCAACGAGCTAGAAACTCTTTCCCTCAGAGATATGACTTTACCTGTCAGCTTATATCACACTCTCACCAAGTCTCTCTGGGTTAAAATGTTATCACTCTCAAATCACAATATGCAATATCAAATCAGAAGTTTGAATAAATTCTCTCATCCTATCAACATGTACAATCACACACACTTTTTGAGGTCTTTTGGGTTGTAACAGAACTTTGGTTTAGGTAGGGTATGAAATTGGAACAAAGGTTTTTTTTTTTTGGTTCAGAGTATATGAAATCATTCTCTCACTACGTTTCTTTCCTATTATTCCTGTAGGGTTTTGTAATCCTCTTTTCCTATTATTCCAAAAGTCCTTGAAAACATTTCATACATTGCATAGCGTAACATAACATCGCATAACAGGTATTCTAAAAAAATCAATGTTCTCACGGTCTTCATTGCAAACAGAAAAATGGACCTCGAACAAACTGTCAAAGATCTCCAGACTCAGAATGCTCAATTCCAGGAGTTGATCTTGAGCTTATCCAAAGGGCAGGAGGAACTGAAGGCTCTTTTGCTCGAAAAGAAGAAAGACAAGAAAGCTGTGAGTTACATTAACACGGGAAGAAGGCTTAAAAGACAGGCCGCGGGAGTCAAGTTTGGAATTCCGAATGGTCCAGAAGAGGAGACGGAGAATGATTCAGAGGAGGAGAATGTTGATTTCTCCAACCCTGAGGATGACGATGAAGATTATGAAAGTGAACAATACTCTCCAAGAGATGATAAGTACAAGTTGCTGGAAGAACGTATGCTAGCCATGGAGGGTCAGAAGGCGCCCGGTCTGGATTTCGAAAGTTTGGGTCTGGTATCCGATGTGACCATTCCTCGCAAATTCAAGATCCCCACTTTCACTAAGTACGATGGTGCGTCTTGTCCTCAGATGCATCTGAGAGCTTATGTGAGAAAGATTCATCCGCATACCACTGATAGGAAGCTATGGATCCATTTCTTCCAAGAGAGTCTGTCTGGCACACAGTTGGAATGGTATTATCAGCTCGAGAGCTCTGACATCCGCACCTGGACTGATTTAGCAACAGCTTTCTATAAACAGTACCAGTATAACTCTGAACTAGCGCCTACTCGGCTACAGTTGCAGAATATGACTATGGGATCCAAAGAAAGCTTCAAGGAATATGCTCAGAAATGGAGAGATTTGGCTGGCAGAGTCAAACCCCCTATGACTGACCGAGAATTAGTGGACATGTTCATGGGCACACTGACTGGCCCATTCTACAGCCATCTACTGGGAAGTTCTTCATCAGGTTTCACTGAACTTATATTGACAAGTGAGCGTGTTAAAAGCGGCATCCGAAGTGGAAAGATACAGGCGGCTACCTCTGCAAGCACCAAAAGGTCCTATCAGGGGAGGAATGAATCAAATGCTGTGTACGGTCAAAAGGGTCGTAACAAGAAAAATCATGACCATACCATTGGAGCGGTTACGATTGCAGCACCGCCATCTCAAAACTTCCAGCCCAAACAAGACAAGCCAAGAAGGCAGTTTACCAGGATCACTATGACCTTGGCACAGACACTGCAGGGAATGCTAAAGGCAAATCTGATCACCCTCAGAGATCCTCCTACGAAACCCAACACTACTTCTTCTCGTTATAACCCCAATGCCAGGTGTGCATATCACTCCGATAGCCCCGGGCATGATACAAACGATTGCTGGTCATTGAAGAATAAGGTTCAGGATATGATCGAAGCTGGAGAAATTGAATTTGAGCCTCCGGAGACTCCTAACGTCATCACTGCACCTATGCCTAATCATGACAAAACTGTTAATGCTGTGGATGACTATTCTCACATTTCTAATGTAGCTGACTTAGCATCTCCTCTCCTGATCATCAAGAAGAATTTAGTACAAGCTGGTTTATTTCCAGGCTGTGCTGAAAATTGCGATCTCTGCATACTCCGACCCAATGAGTGCTTGAAGTTGAGGAAGGGTATTCAACGGCTGATGGATGATCGTACAATTCTCTTCGAAAAGATTCCCAAGGCGGAGAACCCTATTGAAGAAGTATCTGTGATTGCTAGGTCCAAAGTTCCAGTGAAGATTACCGTTACTAGAGCACCTGTGAAGATTACTGCTAAGCCCAAGGTAGCTCCCCTAATCATTACTGCGCCTGGACCAGTATCGTATTCCTCAAACAAAGCCATTCCGTGGAATTATGGAGGTGATGTTTACATCCATGGCGTGAAGCAAGTGGATAATGCTGCTAATCCTAGTGGCATTGTTGGGACTAGTAAAATTACTCGAAGTGGAAGGATCTTCTCTCCAGAAATCTCACCTCCCGTCCTTGAAACTCGAGGAAAAGAACCAGTCAACCCTTCTCAGTCAGAGACACCCGTCGAAGTTGCTACCGAAGATGTTGCCAAACAAGAAATGGAAGAAATGTTGAAAATCATCCGCAAGAGTGATTTTGATGTGGTAGAACAGCTGGGGCATACTCCGTCTAAAATCTCGATGTTATCCTTGTTATTATCTTCTGAATCTCATGCCAAAGCATTGATAAAATTCTTGAAGACTGCTCATGTACCTCAGGAGACCTCCGTCGATCAGTTCGAAAACTATGTTGCTAACCTAACCGTTGACAATGGCCTAGGCTTTTCTGATGCTGACCTGACACCAGCAGGAAAGAATCACAATAAAGCTCTGCATATCTCCATTGAGTGTAAAGGGATCACTTTGTCTCATGTGTTGATCGATAATGGCTCTTCTTTGAATGTACTACCGAAAGCCGTGCTCGATAAACTTGACTGTAAAAGCATTGAACTGAAGCCTAGTGACATTGTGGTGCGTGCTTACGATGGTGCAAAGAGTGTTGTTTATGGCGAAGTAGTGCTCCCTATCAAAATAGGACCTCAGGTATTTAACACTACCTTTCATGTAATGAACATTCGTTCTGCCTATTCCTGCTTGCTGGGACGCCCTTGGATTCATGGGGCAAGTGATGTAGCTTCATCTCTCCATCAAAAGCTGAGGTATCCAATAGAGGGTAAGGTTGTCACTGTGTGTGGAGAAGAAGAATACATTGTCAGTAGTGTGCATGCCTTCAGATACGTCGAGATGGATGGCGAATTCTTTGAGACTCCTTCTCAATCATTTGAAGTAGTTCCTCCGACTAGTCCTGTCCTTAAGCCAACTTCCTGTGTGCCCAAGGTTATTCGTGCTCCTCCTGCTATGATTTCTCTGAAGGACGCTCAAGCCGTGGTTGAAGATGGTAGTCGTACTGGCTGGGGTCAACTGATCAACGTACCATACAAGTCCGACAAGTCTGGTCTGGGATTTAACTCTGAAAAGATGGTCAAAGATCAAATTAATGTTGTAGAAGATGCTGATAGCGATTGCGATCTGGATAGCTGGATTTTCCCAACAATTGGTGACAGACTCAATAATTGGAAGGCTGAAGACACTATCCCGATTTCCTTTAGTCAGGAGTAATTGTTATTGTCTGTTTTAGTGTTGCATTTTTTTAATTTTTACAATTGAACTTCTTAAAGCATTGTGTCTATGCCCGGGGCACAATAGCTAATTTGTTAAGGGTTTTGTCATTTTCATAAGCATATTCACATTCAATAAATCAATGGACTTTTTTCATTCAAATATTGCGCTCTTTATCTTTCCTGTCATCTTCCGAAAAAGCTATGTTTTCTTACACACACTCACGTAACGAATTGCAGATCCATACCCACTCTGGATCCTGTTGATAATAGTTCTACTACTGTTCATTATGACTTTGAAAATCCGATCTACCAAGCCGAGGATGGAAGTGAGGAAGATTGTGAAGTACCTGGAGAACTTGCCAGACTGGTACTGCAAGAAGAGAAGACTATACAGCCGCATGAAGAGTCAATCGAAATAGTAAACCTGGGTACTGAAGTGGACAAGAAAGAAGTCAAAATAGGAGCAGGCTTGGAAAACAGTATTAAAAAAAGATTGATTCAGATGTTACATGACTATGTAGAGATTTTTGCTTGGTCTTATGAAGACATGCCAGGATTGGATACTGATATAGTAGTGCATCGTTTGCCAACGAAGGAAGATTGTCGTCCTGTTAAGCAAAAGGTTCGCCGCATGCGTCCTGAAATGTCTGAGAAAATCAAAGCCGAGGTTATGAAACAATTTGATGCAGGTTTTCTGGCCGTTACTTCTTATCCTCAATGGGTTGCTAACGTGGTACCGGTACCGAAGAAGGATGGTAAGGTGCGAATGTGCGTCGATTACAGAGATCTGAATAAAGCGAGTCCCAAAGATGACTTTCCACTCCCGCACATTGATGTTCTGGTAGACAATACCGCTCAACACAAAGTATTCTCCTTCATGGATGGATTCTCGGGTTATAACCAGATTAAGATGGCACCTGAAGACATGGAGAAAACTACATTTGTGACGCAATGGGGCACTTTCTGTTACAAAGTAATGCCATTCGGTTTAAAGAACGCCGGGGCAACGTACCAACGTGCTATGGTGGTTTTGTTCCATGATATGATTCATCATGAAATAGAAGTATATGTGGATGACATGATAGCCAGATCTCATACTGAAGAAGAACATCTCGATCATTTGTACAAATTGTTTGAGAGGTTGAAGAAATACAAGCTGAGATTGAACCCGAACAAATGCACCTTTGGAGTAAGATCCGGCAAACTCTTGGGATTTATTGTCAGTGGTAAAGGAATTGAGGTTGACCTGGATAAGGTGAGAGCTATCCAAGAAATGCCAGTGCCCCGTTCAGATAAGGAAGTCAGAGGTTTCTTGGGACGTTTGAATTACATCGCCCGGTTTATCTCCCATTTAACTGCTACCTGCAAACCCATCTTCAAACTACTGAGGAAGAATCAAGAGATGATATGGAATGATGAATGTCAAGAAGCTTTTGACAAAATCAAGAAGTATCTCCAGGAACCTCCGATCCTGATGCCACCAGTTGAAGGAAGACCTCTAATCATGTATTTGACCGTGTTAGAAAATTCAATGGGGTGTGTGTTGGGGCAACATGACGAGTCTGGTCGAAAAGAGCATGCCATATACTACCTTAGCAAAAAGTTTACCGACTGTGAAACAAGATACTCACTGCTCGAGAGAACTTGCTGTGCTTTGGCCTGGGCTGCTCGCCGACTAAGACAGTATATGTTGAATCATACCACTTTGTTGATTTCTAAGATGGATCCCATCAAATACATATTTGAGAAGCCTGCCCTCTCCGGAAAAAATAGCGAGGTGGCAGATGATTTTAACAGAGTATGATATCCAATACACAACTCAGAAAGCAATCAAAGGAAGCGTGTTAGCCGATCATTTGGCTCATCAAGCAGTTGATGATTACCAATCTATGAATTTTGAGTTCCCAGATGAGGATGTCATGCTTGTTACGGATTACGAAGAACCTGGACCGGATGAAGGACCCGAACCGGGATCCCGATGGACTATGGTTTTTGATGGATCTTCTAATGCGTTGGGTAATGGTGTTGGTGTTGTAATTATTTCTCCCAAGGGTTGCCATACGCCTTTCACTGCTAGACTATGTTTCGATTGTACCAACAATATGGCAGAGTATGAAGCATGTATTTTGGGACTCAGAGCTGCTATAGACCTGAGAATCAAGTTTTTGAGTGTGTACGGAGACTCAGCATTAGTAATCAGTCAGATCAAAGGAGAATGGGACACTAAACATCCGAATCTCATCCCTTATCGAGAGCGGGTGTTGACATTAATCCCATACTTTGAAGAGATTATATTCGAACATATTCCACGAGAGGAGAATCAGTTGGCAGACGCCTTGGCCACCATGTCATCTATGTTCAGAGTCAGATGGGACAATGAAGCTCCCAGGATCACCATTGAACGACTAGATGAACCAGCATATTGTTATGAACTTAACGCTGATGAAGTAGAAGAGAAACCTTGGTTCCACGAAGTAAAAAGATATTTAGAAGCTCGGGAATACCCTGAAGGGGCGTCCATCAATGACAGAAAATTCCTGAGGAAGTTCTCCGCTAAATTCTTTTTGAGTAATGGAATATTATACAAACGTAATCATGATTCAACTTTGCTTCGCTGTGTGGACAAAAAGGAAGTAGAAAAGATTATGGAAGACATACATGACGGTATTTTTGGGACTCATTCTAGCGGACATACGATGGCCAAGAAGATTCTGAGATCAGGGTATTATTGGTCTACCATGGAAGCTGATTGCCATCATCATGCCAGAACTTGTCACAAGTGCCAGATCTATGCGGATAAAATACATGTGCCTCCTGCTCCATTAAACGTGTTGACAACCCCTTGGCCCTTTGCAATGTGGGGCATTGATATGATTGGAGAGATTAAACCAACCGCTTCTAACGGACACCGTTTCATCCTTGTTGCTATTGATTACTTTACAAAGTGGGTAGAGGCAGCCTCATTCGCTTCTGTTACCAGGAATGTGGTGGCACGATTCATCAAGAATAATCTCATCTGTCGATACGGCATCCCTGAAAGAGTTATCACTGATAATGGCACTAATTTGAACAACAAGATGATTGCTGAACTCTGCACGCAGTTCAAAATAAAACACCATAACTCTTCTCCGTACCGGCCAAAGATGAATGGCGCCGTGGAGGCTGCTAATAAGAATATTAAGAAGATTATACAAAAGATGACAGTAACATACAAAGACTGGCATGAGATGTTACCACTTGCTCTTCATGGTTATCGCACTTCAGTACGAACTTCGACAGGGGCAACTCCTTTCTCTTTAGTCTACGGAATGGAAGCCGTTTTACCAGTGGAAGTTCAGATTCCCTCTTTAAGAATTATGAAAGATGTCGGCTTAGATGAAGATGAATGGATTCAGACTCGACTCGACCAGATCAATTTGATTGATGAGAAGAGACTTGCGGCTGTTTGTCATGGGCAGATATATCAGAAGCGCATGACCCAGGCATTTAACAAAAAGGTCAAGAGACAGGTGTATCAAATTGGCGACTTGGTGATCAAGCGTATCATTCTACCACAAGGTGATCCCAGGGGCAAATGGACCCCCACATACGAAGGGCCATTTGTAGTTAAGAAGGCATTCTCTGGTGGAGCCATGATGCTTAGTACAATGGATGGCGAAGACTTCCCGCATCCCGTGAACGCAGACATAGTCAAAAAATACTACGCATAAAAGAGACCCGCTAGGTCGACGTACCTAGGCAAAAGTAAGGGCATCCCGACGAACCAAAAGGGTTCGGGAAAAAATTAGGGATAAACATAGAAAAATGTACACCCGGCAAGTCGAAAACCTGAAAAGGCGGCTTGGGCAAAAAAGGGTATCCTGGTGGACTGAAAACCTGAAAAGGCGGTCCAGGCAAAAATTAGGGATTAAAGCGTGCGACTATGTCCCGTTCTCAGACAGCTTCATCCAAGTTCAAGGGACTGAACAAGCCAATCACTTCTATCCGACAGTAGGAGATGAGATACTTGAAGACATAGTGACAGTGGCAGAATTAAAATCAATAGGACTTTTTCTTCATAGCTTTCCTTTGTTTTCTTGATGATTTCCTCTTACTAGGATTTCTGTCTCCTTGTACACAAATTGCCTGTTTATAGGCCCTCTTTCAAAATCCATACAATGTTATTTCAAAAGATGCTTTTGTTTTACTTTTTTCTGTTTTGTTTGCATAAACGTCCATTGATTTAATTCGAATTAATATGTGCATTTGAATATGATCAATGTTTACCAAAAATATGCGCATAAAATGGAAATAACGATTACTACGAGACTTCAGGATCGAGGAGAAGGTCTAACCATGCGTTCCAATGAATCCGGGTGCTAATTCTATTCCTCAACAAAACCAGTTATTCCCTAGAAGAAATTGGTATCACTAGACAGACTGGTCATCTCTTCCATCCCCAGCCAGGCTCTGTCGAATATTTCTACCATCAGACAAGAATCAAGTATCCCCAGCTAAGAAAGGATCACCGATACCAGTATCTCCAACCAGAAGACTGATATTTATTTCCCCAGTAGAGTCCTCGGGAAGAACTTTTCAGATGCATAATTCATTCATTACATCATTTCACAGCATACGCATGCATACATTATTCGCATTTATTGTCGAAACCATAAAACATCTCATGCATCATGACATGGCATGAAGCTAACTTTATTTTTCAGGTTAATTATCCTCCTAAGGATGGTATATTTAAGCCCATCCCGGCCATTTATTGCAAATACAGCATCTACAAATACGATCAGATACAGTCTAACGTACGGTTCATTCTGATTCAGCTCAACATATGACTCCTTCCACTCAGATACGATCTACGGACGATCCATTCTGACCTTCAACTACTCCAATACGGTCTAATTTACGACCCAGTTGGACCTTTCATTTCTCAGAGACTACCTAGCGTACAGTACATTCTGACGTGTAGCCTAGCATACGACTACCCCTCTCAGATACTGCCTAATGGACGACCCATTCTGCAACTCGGATACAGTCTAGCGAACGATCCAGTCTGGTATTTCATCCCCAGCGGAGTCACCGGCCTGATGGACAACTCATTCTGCTACTCAGACACGATCTAGCGTACGATCCATTCTGACCTTTACCTCTCCAGATGCAGCCTAAGGGACGGTTCACTCTGCTATTCAGATACGATCTAGTGTATGATCCATTCTGATCCCTTATCCCCAACAATGTATGACACATTCTGACTCCACAGCAAAGTCGACAGCCGAATGGATGACTCGCCATACGGTCTAGCGTACGACCCGATATGACACCCATGTCTTCAGATATCGTCTAATGTACGACGCACTCTGAAGCTCTCATCATCAAACTACCTGGATGGCATCTTTAAGCCCATCTCCATTAACAGGTGCAAAATTTTGGGCATTCTAATGTTCAATAATCTTCCACCTCCAGACCACGAATGACGCACTTACCATTCTAACTCTCTCGGTTCAAGAATCTTGAACAGGGGCAGCTGTCATACCCCAAAATTTGCCCATTAATATTACAAGGCATTTCTTAGGCACTCCAACTTATTTTTCAAGGCATTGATCCCAAAAGAACAAAGGCCAGCTCACAGATGGCCAAATCCAGAAAATGGCCCAAACTGGCATGCTCGCTAGGCGAGCAATTCCTTCGCCTAGCGAACCCTTCGCTATACAGCTCGCCTAGCGAAACCTGCGAATAACAGAAAATTCTGGGCTTCATTCTGAGCCCATTAGGTCACAAAAAGAGTATTATAAATACCCCAACTTCAGTCAGAAAAGGGGGAGAACGAAAACGGAGAAAGGAGAACCCTAGCAAGCAAACCCTAACACTCACGGGAGGCAAACCCTGAAGGAACTCGGCGGCATCAAGGTTTACCTCTGCCCAATTCAATCCGATTTTCCGATTCAAAGTCGCAATTCAATTGCAGACAGGTTTACATTGCTATTACTGCCTTATGTTCTTAATTTGCATATGGCATTATGATTAAATTTATGAAAATATCTTAAGTTTGGCATGTGAATTTTAGTATGTACCTGAATACCTTAAATGATTAACCATATAATTGCTGTAATGAAAGCCATAAGGCATAAAATTGGTTGAAATTGTACTGATATCAAAACCAGAATCCGCAGCCGCTCGCTAGCACATCGCTAAGCGAGCATGCAGCGAGTATTCGCTAAGCCTTCGCTAGGCGAGGCAGGAGCGAACGTGACAGTAGCTGACTTCTCTGTTCTGATTTTTCACTCATGTTTTATCATAGCCATGCATCATTTACCCGACCCTATTTACTGTTGTGATCTTTTTTTGGTGTAATCCTCGATTGCACCCTATTTGGTGTTCTGACATGTTTTGTTGAGTTTTGTAAAGGTTCACATATCCCAGGAAAAGATTGCTTGTTAGGTATTCCACTTTATTTGTGGGATACCCTTGTGGAGGTTCACCCTGAATTACTCAATTGATTTTAATGTATTAATCTTATGGCGAAGATCCACCCTAAATTGCTTAATTGATCTTAATGTATTAATTTTAATGTGGGGATTCCTCCTAATTACCTAATTGATTGTAAAATACGACCTTTGAATATGTGATCTTGGACCTCTCTTTGTTGCTTTACGGTATTACGGTCATGTCCCGCAAATGTGGGGATACACTTAGCAAAGACCCTTCGATTAAATCATCATGTCCCTATAAAAATAAATCATAGTCCCTCGGATGTTGCCTTCGAATATATGATTTTGTCCCCCAATGACCCTTCGGTGTAGCTTACGGTTAAATGATGATCGTCCCTCCGAATGTTAAGGTATCCTTACAAATGTTGCCTTCAATGACCAATCGATGACCCTACGATGACCCTTTTACATCCAAAGGATAAAACTACTTACTTCTCAATAGCAAGGACAGTTTTACCCTCCTAAGGATAGGAAATACCCATAAAGATCTTGGGTCGGTATAACTCTTAATTGCTGGCTCACAACCTAAAACATTTTTCATATCTCACATTTTGCAAAACATCTTCTAGAAAACCACCACTTGGTATACATTCATACTAGAATCATTGCCAAGTTATATTTTTCTAAACCGCTTTCAAAATTAAACGAGATGAATACTTTGTATACATTCGCACGAGAATCATTACAAAGTTAAACTCTCTTTTCAAAACATTTTTAGGCAATTCACAAACACTTTTTTCAAACATAAGTGATCAAGCAATTAAGAGCCCATGGATAACCATGGATACAAAGGGTGCTAACACCTTCCCTTTGTATAATGTACCTCCCGAACCCAAAATCTAATTAAGGTCTTTCCTGTTCTTTTCCACCTTTCCTTATCGGATAAAAGAAAAGTCGGTGGCGACTCTTGCTAACCGCGACATTTGCTTTCCAAAGCAAAACACAAAAAGTTAGTTCACCGTATGACAGAACTGGCGACTCTGCTGGGGATGATTAAAGAGAGGTTACCTTAAAAACAAGATCACTTATTCAAATTGTCTGATTTACTTTTAAGGGATTGCTTGGGTATTTTATGCTTGAGTGAAAGATCCTACACCCGAATCTAGTGTACCTTAGGTAAGTAGCAAAAGATCATCGCGACTATCCGGCGTATACCGGAATGGTCAAAATGATGGCTACGGTTAATGTGACACTTTGGATGTCCTGATGTTCCTCATGTTTACTTGAGGAAAAATTTGGCTTCTGCGTGGTGTCATCAAAGCATTAACCAGACCTTTAGAACCCTAATTGACTCATCCTAGCCATTAGAAAGTAGTGAGATAACTGACTTCGGTTCCGACTGGGGTTGGTTGATACTCGATACTACACTCTTTGAGATTGGACTTTAGGGAAGCTTTGGTCAACCACTTGGTGTTGCACTGAAGTGGACTTAAAGGAAGGTCGATGACTTGAGATCCTTCTAGAACCCGGTTACTATTCTAGGACAGGTTGAACCAACCAAACTTCAGTGGGGAGGGTACTTACCTATGGAACTCATGCAAGCCTCAAAACTTAGGAATGATTGTTGTGTGACTTGCTTGTGCTTGTTATTTACTTAACATCATAACATCATAACATCATAACATATGGCATTGTACTAACCATTTCAAGGACTTAGGGATTTAACTTTGCTCTGTTTTGTAAGGCTATGGCTCCCAGGAAGACTATCCGGATTAATCTTGTAGCAATCTCTCCTTAACTCAAGAATTTAGTGTCAGAACTTCCCGATCATGCTCAGTTCATCCAGAAACATGGTTCTCTTCTCAATTTGGTTACCACTGGTTTCAAAGAAGATATGATGAGAGTTCTATTCCAGTTCTTCGACCTTAAACATCATTGCTTCACATTCCCAGATTATCAGTTGGTACCCACATTGGAAGAATTCTCTAGACTGCTGGGGATACCTATCCTTGATCAAATACCTTTCAGTGGTTTAGAAAAGATTCCGAAGCCCGAAGAAGTTGCCGCAGCTTTGCACATGACGAGGTCCGACATTGAAGCTAATTGGGTAACAAGGAGTGGAGTTAAGGGTTTGCTTGCCAAGTTTCTGATAAATAAGGCCCGGGAATTCTTAAACGTTATGGATGTCCATGCTTTCGAAGATGTCCTAGCATTGCTTATCTATGGTTTGGTGTTATTTCCTAATCCAGACCAATTCATAGACATGAATGCTATTAAGATATTTCTCACTCATAACCCTGTGCCTACCGTGCTTGGAGACATTTTGCATTCCCTCCACACTCGTACTATGAAAAGGAAAGGGACTCTCATGTGCTGCATACCGTTGTTGTCTAGGTGGTTTATTTCGCACTTTCCTCAATCAGTCTTGAAGAACGAGCAGAATTTGAAATGGTCTCAAAGGATAATGTCGCTCTCCCATTCAGACATCTGTTGGTGTCCTCAGTTCAAGGAAAATGTTACCATCATTGACCGTTGTGGCGAG
Source organism: Lathyrus oleraceus (assembly GCF_024323335.1). NCBI lineage: Eukaryota > Viridiplantae > Streptophyta > Magnoliopsida > Fabales > Fabaceae > Lathyrus > Lathyrus oleraceus. The sequence goes on from NC_066583.1 coordinate 110,127,057, forward strand.
TTCCCCAATGTGCCACTCCTAGGAATAAGAGGAGGTATCACTTGTAACCCGGCCTTAGCCCTACGTCAGTTTGGTTATGCTCGAAGAGATGGTCCACATGAAATAATCATCCAAGGTATTGTGTTTGACTATGACAGCGATTCCCAAGGCCTTCGTCAAAGATTTGTACGAGCTTGGGGTATGGTGAAAAGAGGCACTTTAGGACAGAAAAACTCTATTCCTATGGAACCTTATCTCAGATGGGTACGCGCAAGAGCTCGTGAACTTGTCATGCCGTATCTTGCAGTCAGACCATTGATTGTTGAACCAGGAGTTGAAGGGGGTACTCCTCAGATCATCCCTTATCCAGATATGCCTACCGATGTTGAAGAATTGAAGAGATCCTGGATCCAGTTGAGAGTTGAAAGGGATACTTTTGAAACCCAGTTCCGTGCTGAAAAAAAAGAAGGTGTTAGAACTTACCAGCCAGCTTAATGAGGAACGAAGACTCAACGCATATCTTCACCCAAAAAGAAGCCGTCCCTGGGAGACTTGAGCTTTCATTGTATTTTATTTTATTTTCTTTTAATAAACATTAATTAAAGAAATTATTAATAAAAGTTCCTTTCTCGAGGGTGTACGCAAAGTTAAATTCCAAAAGTCCTTGAAAACATTTCATACATTGCATAGCGTAACATAACATCGCATAACAGGTATTCTAAAAAAATCAATATTCTCACGGTCTTCATTGCAAACAGAAAAATGGACCTCGAACAAACTGTCAAAGATCTCCAGACTCAGAATGCTCAATTCCAGGAGTTGATCTTGAGCTTATCCAAAGGGCAGGAGGAACTGAAGGCTCTTTTGCTCGAAAAGAAGAAAGACAAGAAAGCTGTGAGTTACATTAACACGGGAAGAAGGCTTAAAAGACAGGCCGCGGGAGTCAAGTTTGGAATTCCGAATGGTCCAGAAGAGGAGACGGAGAATGATTCAGAGGAGGAGAATGTTGATTTCTCCAACCCTGAGGATGACGATGAAGATTATGAAAGTGAACAATACTCTCCAAGAGATGATAAGTACAAGTTGCTGGAAGAACGTATGCTAGCCATGGAGGGTCAGAAGGCGCCCGGTCTGGATTTCGAAAGTTTGGGTCTGGTATCCGATGTGACCATTCCTCGCAAATTCAAGGTCCCCACTTTCACTAAGTACGATGGTGCGTCTTGTCCTCAGATGCATCTGAGAGCTTATGTGAGAAAGATTCAACCGCATACCACTGATAGGAAGCTATGGATCCATTTCTTCCAAGAGAGTCTGTCTGGCACACAGTTGGAATGGTATTATCAGCTCGAGAGCTCTGACATCCGCACCTGGACTGATTTAGCAACAACTTTCTATAAACAGTACCAGTATAACTCTGAACTAGCGCCTACTCGGCTACAGTTGCAGAATATGACTATGGGATCCAAAGAAAGCTTCAAGGAATATGCTCAGAAATGGAGAGATTTGGCTGGCAGAGTCAAACCCCCTATGACTGACCGAGAATTAGTGGACATGTTCATGGGCACACTGACTGGCCCATTCTACAGCCATCTACTGGGAAGTTCTTCATCAGGTTTCACTGAACTTATATTGACAGGTGAGCGTGTTGAAAGCGGCATCCGAATTGGAAAGATACAGGCGGCTACCTCTGCAAGCACCAAAAGGTCCTATCAGGGGAGGAATGAATCAAATGCTGTGTATGGTCAAAAGGGTCGTAACAAGAAAAATTGTGACCATACCATTGGAGCGGTTACGATTGCAGCACCGCCATCTCAAAACTTCCAGCCCAAACAAGACAAGCCAAGAAGGCAGTTTACCAGGATCAATATGACCTTGGCACAGGCACTGCAGGGAATGCTAAAGGCAAATCTGATCACCCTTAGAGATCCTCCTACGAAACCCAACACTACTTCTTCTCGTTATAACCCCAATGCCAGGTGTGCATATCACTCCGATAGCCCCGGGCATGATACAAACGATTGCTGGTTATTGAAGAATAAGGTTCAGGATATGATCGAAGCTGGAGAAATTGAATTTGAGCCTCCGGAGACTCCTAACGTCATCACTGCACCTATGCCTAATCATGACAAAACTGTTAATGCTGTGGATGACTATTCTCACATTTCTAATGTAGCTGACTTAGCATCTCCTCTCCTGATCATCAAGAAGAATTTAGTACAAGCTGGTTTATTTCCAGGCTGTGCTGAAAATTGCGATCTCTGCATACTCCGACCCAATGAGTGCTTGAAGTTGAGGAAGGGTATTCAACGGCTGATGGATGATCGTACAATTCTCTTCGAAAAGATTCCCAAGGCGGAGAACCCTATTGAAGAAGTATCTGTGATTGCTAGGTCCAAAGTTCCAGTGAAGATTACCGTTACTAGAGCACCTGTGAAGATTACTGCTGAGCCCAAGGTAGCTCCCCTAATCATTACTGCGCCTGGCCCAGTACCGTATTCCTCAAACAAAGCCATTCCGTGGAATTATGGAGGTGATGTTTACGTCCATGGCGTGAAGCAAGTGGATAATGCTGCTAATCCTAGTGGCATTGTTGGGACTAGTAAAATTACTCGAAGTGGAAGGATCTTCTCTCCAGAAATCTCACCTCCCGTCCTTGAAACTCGAGGAAAAGAACCAGTCAACCCTTCTCAGTCAGAGACACCCGTCGAAGTTGCTACCGAAGATGTTGCCAAACAAGAAATGGAAGAAATGCTGAAAATCATCCGCAAGAGTGATTTTGATGTGGTAGAACAGCTGGGGCATACTCCGTCTAAAATCTCGATGTTATCCTTGTTATTATCTTCTGAATCTCATGCCAAAGCGTTGATAAAATTCTTGAAGACTGCTCATGTACCTCAGGAGACCTCCGTCGATCAGTTCGAAAACTATGTTGCTAACCTGACCGTTGACAATGGCCTAGGCTTTTCTGATGCTGACCTGACACCAGCAGGAAAGAATCACAATAAAGCTCTGCATATCTCCATTGAGTGTAAAGGGATCACTTTGTCTCATGTGTTGATCGATAATGGCTCTTCTTTGAATGTACTACCGAAAGCCGTGCTCGATAAACTTGACTGTAAAAGCATTGAACTGAAGCCTAGTGACATTGTGGTGCGTGCTTACGATGGTGCAAAGAGTGTTGTTTATGGCGAAGTAGTGCTCCCTATCAAAATAGAACCTCAGGTCTTTAACACTACCTTTCACGTAATGAACATTCGTCCTGCCTATTCCTGCTTGCTGGGACGCCCTTGGATTCATGGGGCAAGTGATGTAGCTTCATCTCTCCATCAAAAGCTGAGGTATCCAATAGAGGGTAAGGTTGTCACTGTGTGTGGAGAAGAAGAATACGTTGTCAGTAGTGTGCATGCCTTCAGATACGTCGAGATGCATGGCGAATTCTTTGAGACTCCTTCTCAATCATTTGAAGTAGTTCCTCCGACTAGTCCTGTCCTTAAGCCAACTTCCTGTGTGCCCAAGGTTATTCGTGCTCCTCCTGCTATGATTTCTCTGAAGGACGCTTAAGCCGTGGTTGAAGATGGTAGTCGTACTGGCTGAGGTCAACTGATCAACGTACCATACAAGTCCGACAAGTCTGGTCTGGGATTTAACTCTGAAAAGATGGTCAAAGATCAAATTAATGTTGTAGAAGATGCTGATAGCGATTGCAATCTGGATAGCTGGATTTTCCCAACAATTGGTGACGGACTCAATAATTGGAAGGCTGAAGACACTATCCCGATTTCCTTTAGTCAGGAGTAATTGTTATTGTCTGTTTTAGTGTTGCATTTTTTTAATTTTTACAATTGAACTTCTTAAAGCATTGTGTCTATGCCCGGGGCACAATAGCTAATTTGTTAAGGGTTTTGTCATTTTCATAAGCATATTCACATTCAATAAATCAATGGACTTTTTGCATTCAAATATTGCGCTCTTTATCTTTCCTGTCATCTTCCGAAAAAGCTATGTTTTCTTACACACACTCACGTAACGAATTGCAGATCCATACCCACTCTGGATCCTGTTGATAATAGTTCTACTACTGTTCATTATGACTTTGAAAATCCGATCTACCAAGCCGAGGATGGAAGTGAGGAAGATTGTGAAGTACCTGGAGAACTTGCCAGACTGGTACTGCAAGAAGAGAAGACTATACAGCCGCATGAAGAGTCAATCGAAATAGTAAACCTGGGTACTGAAGTGGACAAGAAAGAAGTCAAAATAGGAGCAGGCTTGGAAAACAGTATTAAAAAAAGATTGATTCAGATGTTACATGACTATGTAGAGATTTTTGCTTGGTCTTATGAAGACATGCCAGGATTGGATACTGATATAGTAGTGCATCGTTTGCCAACGAAGGAAGATTGTCGTCCTGTTAAGCAAAAGGTTCGCCGCATGCGTCCTGAAATGTCTGAGAAAATCAAAGCCGAGGTTATGAAACAATTTGATGCAGGTTTTCTGGCCGTTACTTCTTATCCTCAATGGGTTGCTAACGTGGTACCGGTACCGAAGAAGGATGGTAAGGTGCGAATGTGCGTCGATTACAGAGATCTGAATAAAGCGAGTCCCAAAGATGACTTTCCACTCCCGCACATTGATGTTCTGGTAGACAATACCGCTCAACACAAAGTATTCTCCTTCATGGATGGATTCTCGGGTTATAACCAGATTAAGATGGCACCTGAAGACATGGAGAAAACTACATTTGTGACGCAATGGGGCACTTTCTGTTACAAAGTAATGCCATTCGGTTTAAAGAACGCCGGGGCAACGTACCAACGTGCTATGGTGGTTTTGTTCCATGATATGATTCATCATGAAATAGAAGTATATGTGGATGACATGATAGCCAGATCTCATACTGAAGAAGAACATCTCGATCATTTGTACAAATTGTTTGAGAGGTTGAAGAAATACAAGCTGAGATTGAACCCGAACAAATGCACCTTTGGAGTAAGATCCGGCAAACTCTTGGGATTTATTGTCAGTGGTAAAGGAATTGAGGTTGACCCGGATAAGGTGAGAGCTATCCAAGAAATGCCAGTGCCCCGTTCAGATAAGGAAGTCAGAGGTTTCTTGGGACGTTTGAATTACATCGCCCGGTTTATCTCCCATTTAACTGCTACCTGCAAACCCATCTTCAAACTACTGAGGAAGAATCAAGAGATGATATGGAATGATGAATGTCAAGAAGCTTTTGACAAAATCAAGAAGTATCTCCAGGAACCTCCGATCCTGATGCCACCAGTTGAAGGAAGACCTCTAATCATGTATTTGACCGTGTTAGAAAATTCAATGGGGTGTGTGTTGGGGCAACATGACGAGTCTGGTCGAAAAGAGCATGCCATATACTACCTTAGCAAAAAGTTTACCGACTGTGAAACAAGATACTCACTGCTCGAGAGAACTTGCTGTGCTTTGGCCTGGGCTGCTCGCCGACTAAGACAGTATATGTTGAATCATACCACTTTGTTGATTTCTAAGATGGATCCCATCAAATACATATTTGAGAAGCCTGCCCTCTCCGGAAAAAATAGCGAGGTGGCAGATGATTTTAACAGAGTATGATATCCAATACACAACTCAGAAAGCAATCAAAGGAAGCGTGTTAGCCGATCATTTGGCTCATCAAGCAGTTGATGATTACCAATCTATGAATTTTGAGTTCCCAGATGAGGATGTCATGCTTGTTACGGATTACGAAGAACCTGGACCGGATGAAGGACCCGAACCGGGATCCCGATGGACTATGGTTTTTGATGGATCTTCTAATGCGTTGGGTAATGGTGTTGGTGTTGTAATTATTTCTCCCAAGGGTTGCCATACGCCTTTCACTGCTAGACTATGTTTCGATTGTACCAACAATATGGCAGAGTATGAAGCATGTATTTTGGGACTCAGAGCTGCTATAGACCTGAGAATCAAGTTTTTGAGTGTGTACGGAGACTCAGCATTAGTAATCAGTCAGATCAAAGGAGAATGGGACACTAAACATCCGAATCTCATCCCTTATCGAGAGCGGGTGTTGACATTAATCCCATACTTTGAAGAGATTATATTCGAACATATTCCACGAGAGGAGAATCAGTTGGCAGACGCCTTGGCCACCATGTCATCTATGTTCAGAGTCAGATGGGACAATGAAGCTCCCAGGATCACCATTGAACGACTAGATGAACCAGCATATTGTTATGAACTTAACGCTGATGAAGTAGAAGAGAAACCTTGGTTCCACGAAGTAAAAAGATATTTAGAAGCTCGGGAATACCCTGAAGGGGCGTCCATCAATGACAGAAAATTCCTGAGGAAGTTCTCCGCTAAATTCTTTTTGAGTAATGGAATATTATACAAACGTAATCATGATTCAACTTTGCTTCGCTGTGTGGACAAAAAGGAAGCAGAAAAGATTATGGAAGACATACATGACGGTATTTTTGGGACTCATTCTAGCGGACATACGATGGCCAAGAAGATTCTGAGATCAGGGTATTATTGGTCTACCATGGAAGCTGATTGCCATCATCATGCCAGAACTTGTCACAAGTGCCAGATCTATGCGGATAAAATACATGTGCCTCCTGCTCCATTAAACGTGTTGACAACCCCTTGGCCCTTTGCAATGTGGGGCATTGATATGATTGGAGAGATTAAACCTACCGCTTCTAACGGACACCGTTTCATCCTTGTTGCTATTGATTACTTTACAAAGTGGGTAGAGGCAGCCTCATTCGCTTCTGTTACCAGGAATATGGTGGCACGATTCATCAAGAATAATCTCATCTGTCGATACGGCATCCCTGAAAGAGTTATCACTGATAATGGCACTAATTTGAACAACAAGATGATTGCTGAACTCTGCACGCAGTTCAAAATAAAACACCATAACTCTTCTCCGTACCGGCCAAAGATGAATGGCGCCGTGGAGGCTGCTAATAAGAATATTAAGAAGATTATACAAAAGATGACAGTAACATACAAAGACTGGCATGAGATGTTACCACTTGCTCTTCATGGTTATCGCACTTCAGTACGAACTTCGACAGGGGCAACTCCTTTCTCTTTAGTCTACGGAATGGAAGCCGTTTTACCAGTGGAAGTTCAGATTCCCTCTTTAAGAATTATGAAAGATGTCGGCTTAGATGAAGATGAATGGATTCAGACTCGACTCGACCAGATCAATTTGATTGATGAGAAGAGACTTGCGGCTGTTTGTCATGGGCAGATATATCAGAAGCGCATGACCCAGGCATTTAACAAAAAGGTCAAGAGACAGGTGTATCAAATTGGCGACTTGGTGATCAAGCGTATCATTCTACCACAAGGTGATCCCAGGGGCAAATGGACCCCCACATACGAAGGGCCATTTGTAGTTAAGAAGGCATTCTCTGGTGGAGCCATGATGCTTAGTACAATGGATGGCGAAGACTTCCCGCATCCCGTGAACGCAGACATAGTCAAAAAATACTACGCATAAAAGAGACCCGCTAGGTCGACGTACCTAGGCAAAAGTAAGGGCATCCCGACGAACCAAAAGGGTTCGGGAAAAAATTAGGGATAAACATAGAAAAATGTACACCCGGCAAGTCGAAAACCTGAAAAGGCGGCTTGGGCAAAAAAGGGTATCCTGGTGGACTGAAAACCTGAAAAGGCGGTCCAGGCAAAAATTAGGGATTAAAGCGTGCGACTATGTCCCGTTCTCAGACAGCTTCATCCAAGTTCAAGGGACTGAACAAGCCAATCACTTCTATCCGACAGTAGGAGATGAGATACTTGAAGACATAGTGACAGTGGCAGAATTAAAATCAATAGGACTTTTTCTTCATAGCTTTCCTTTGTTTTCTTGACGATTTCCTCTTACTAGGATTTCTGTCTCCTTGTACACAAATTGCCTGTTTATAGGCCCTCTTTCAAAATCCATACAATGTTATTTCAAAAGATGCTTTTGTTTTACTTTTTTCTGTTTTGTTTGCATAAACGTCCATTGATTTAATTCGAATTAATATGTGCATTTGAATATGATCAATGTTTACCAAAAATATGCGCATAAAATGGAAATAACGATTACTACGAGACTTCAGGATCGAGGAGAAGGTCTAACCATGCGTTCCAATGAATCCGGGTGCTAATTCTATTCCTCAACAAAACCAGTTATTCCCCAGAAGAAATTGGTATCACTAGACAGACTGGTCATCTCTTCCATCCCCAGCCAGGCTCTGTCGAATATTTCTACCATCAGACAAGAATCAATTATCCCCAGCTAAGAAAGGATCACCGATACCAGTATCTCCAACCAGAAGACTGAGATTTATTTCCCCAGTAGAGTCCTCGGGAAGAACTTTTCAGATGCATAATTCATTCATTACATCATTTCACAGCATACGCATGCATACATTGTTCGTATTTATTGTCGAAAGCATAAAACATCTCATGCATCATGACATGGCATGAAGCTAACTTTATTTTTCAGGTTAATTATCCTCCTAAGGATGGTATATTTAAGCCCATCCCGGCCATTTATTGTAAATACAACATCTACAAATACAATCAGATACAGTCTAACGTACGGTTCATTCTGATTCAGCTCAACATATGACTCCTTCCACTCAGATACGATCTAACGGACGATCCATTCTGACCTTCAACTACTCCAATACGGTCTAATTTACGACCCAGTTGAACCTTTCATTTCTCAGAGACTACCTAGCGTACGGTACATTCTGACGTGTAGCCTAGCATACGACTACCCCTCTCAGATACTGCCTAATGGATGGCCCATTCTGCAACTCGGATACAGTCTAGCGTACGATCCAGTCTGGTATTTCATCCCCAGCGGAGTCACCGGCCTGATGGACAACTCATTCTGCTACTCAGACACGATCTAGCGTACGATCCATTCTGACCTTTACCTCTCCAGATGCAGCCTAAGGGACGGTTCACTCTGCTATTCAGATACGATCTAGTGTATGATCCATTCTGATCCCTTATCCCCAACAATGTATGACACATTCTGACTCCACAGCAAAGTCGACAGCCGAATGGATGACTCGCCATACGGTCTGCGAATAACAGAAAATTCTGGGCTTCATTCTGAGCCCATTAAGTCACAAAAAGAGTATTATAAATACCCCAACTTCAGTCAGAAGAGGGGGAGAACGAAAACGGAGAAAGGAGAACCCTAGCAAGCATACCCTAACACTCACGGGAGGCAAACCCTGAAGGAACTCGGCGGCATCAAGGTTTACCTCTGCCCAATTCAATCCGATTTTCCGATTCAAAGTCGCAATTCAATTGCAGACAGGTTTACATTGCTATTACTGCCTTATGTTCTTAATTTGCATATGGCATTATGATTAAATTTATGAAAATATCTTAAGTTTGGCATGTGAATTTTAGTATGTACCTGAATACCTTAAATGATTAACCATATAATTGCTGTAATGAAAGCCATAAGGCATAAAATTGGTTGAAATTGTACTGATATCAAAACCAGAATCCGCAGCCGCTCGCTAGCACATCGCTAAGCGAGCATGCAGCGAGTATTCGCTAAGCCTTCGCTAGGCGAGGCAGGAGCGAACGTGACAGTAGCTGACTTCTCTGTTCTGATTTTTCACTCATGTTTTATCATAGCCATGCATCATTTACCCGACCCTATTTACTGTTGTGATCTTTTTTTGGTGTAATCCTCGATTGCACCCTATTTGGTGTTCTGACATGTTTTGTTGAGTTTTGTAAAGGTTCACATATCCCAGGAAAAGATTGCTTGTTAGGTATTCCACTTTATTTGTGGGATACCCTTGTGGAGGTTCACCCTGAATTACTCAATTGATTTTAATGTATTAATCTTATGGCGAAGATCCACCCTAAATTGCTTAATTGATCTTAATGTATTAATTTTAATGTGGGGATTCCTCCTAATTACCTAATTGATTGTAAAATACGGCCTTTGAATATGTGATCTTGGACCTCTCTTTGTTGCTTTACGGTATTACGGTCATGTCCCGCAAATGTGGGGATACACTTAGCAAAGACCCTTCGATTAAATCATCATGTCCCTATAAAATAAATCATAGTCCCTCGGATGTTGCCTTCGAATATATGATTTTGTCCCCCAATGACCCTTCGGTGTAGCTTACGGTTAAATGATGATCGTCCCTCCGAATGTTAAGGTATCCTTACAAATGTTGCCTTCAATGACCAATCGATGACCCTACGATGACCCTTTTACATCCAAAGGATAAAACTACTTACTTCTCAATAGCAAGGACAGTTTTACCCTCCTAAGGATAGGAAATACCCATAAAGACCTTGGGTCGGTATAACTCTTAATTGCTGGCTCACAACCTAAAACATTTTTCATATCTCACATTTTGCAAAACATCTTCTAGAAAACCACCACTTGGTATACATTCATACTAGAATCATTGCCAAGTTATATTTTTCTAAACCGCTTTCAAAATTAAACGAGATGAATACTTTGTATACATTCGCACGAGAATCATTACAAAGTTAAACTCTCTTTTCAAAACATTTTTAGGCAATTCACAAACACTTTTTTCAAACATAAGTGATCAAGCAATTAAGAGCCCATGGATAACCATGGATACAAAGGGTGCTAACACCTTCCCTTTGTATAATGTACCTCCCGAACCCAAAATCTAATTAAGGTCTTTCCTGTTCTTTTCCACCTTTCCTTATCGGATAAAAGAAAAGTCGGTGGCGACTCTTGCTAACCGCGAAATTTGCTTTCCAAAGCAAAACACAAAAAGTTAGTTCACCGTATGACAGAACTGGCGACTCTGCTGGGGATGATTAAAGAGAGGTTACCTTAAAAACAAGATCACTTATTCAAATTGTCTGATTTACTTTTAAGGGATTGCTTGGGTATTTTATGCTTGAGTGAAAGATCCTACACCCGAATCTAGTGTACCTTAGGTAAGTAGCAAAAGATCATCGCGACTATCCGGCGTATACCGGAATGGTCAAAATGATGGCTACGGTTAATGTGACACTTTGGATGTCCTGATGTTCCTCATGTTTACTTGAGGAAAAATTTGGCTTCTGCGTGGTGTCATCAAAGCATTAACCAGACCTTTAGAACCCTAATTGACTCATCCTAGCCATTAGAAAGTAGTGAGATAACTGACTTCGGTTCCGACTGGGGTTGGTTGATACTCGATACTACACTCTTTGAGATTGGACTTTAGGGAAGCTTTGGTCAACCACTTGGTGTTGCACTGAAGTGGACTTAAAGGAAGGTCGATGACTTGAGATCCTTCTAGAACCCGGTTACTATTCTAGGACAGGTTGAACCAACCAAACTTCAGTGGGGAGGGTACTTACCTATGGAACTCATGCAAGCCTCAAAACTTAGGAATGATTGTTGTGTGACTTGCTTGTGCTTGTTATTTACTTAACATCATAACATCATAACATATGGCATTGTACTAACCATTTCAAGGACTTAGGGATTTAACTTTGCTCTGTTTTGTAAGGCTATGGCTCCCAGGAAGACTATCCGGATTAATCTTGTAGCAATCTCTCCTTAACTCAAGAATTTAGTGTCAGAACTTCCCGATCATGCTCAGTTCATCCAGAAACATGGTTCTCTTCTCAATTTGGTTACCACTGGTTTCAAAGAAGATATGATGAGAGTTCTATTCCAGTTCTTCGACCTTAAACATCATTGCTTCACATTCCCAGATTATCAGTTGGTACCCACATTGGAAGAATTCTCTAGACTGCTGGGGATACCTATCCTTGATCAAATACCTTTCAGTGGTTTAGAAAAGATTCCGAAGCCCGAAGAAGTTGCCGCAGCTTTGCACATGACGAGGTCCGACATTGAAGCTAATTGGGTAACAAGGAGTGGAGTTAAGGGTTTGCTTGCCAAGTTTCTGATAAATAAGGCCCGGGAATTCTTAAACGTTATGGATGTCCATGCTTTCGAAGATGTCCTAGCATTGCTTATCTATGGTTTGGTGTTATTTCCTAATCCAGACCAATTCATAGACATGAATGCTATTAAGATATTTCTCACTCATAACCCTGTGCCTACCGTGCTTGGAGACATTTTGCATTCCCTCCACACTCGTACTATGAAAAGGAAAGGGACTCTCATGTGCTGCATACCGTTGTTGTCTAGGTGGTTTATTTCGCACTTTCCTCAATCAGTCTTGAAGAACGAGCAGAATTTGAAATGGTCTCAAAGGATAATGTCGCTCTCCCATTCAGACATCTGTTGGTGTCCTCAGTTCAAGGAAAATGTTACCATCATTGACCGTTGTGGCGAGTTCCCCAATGTGCCACTCCTAGGAATAAGAGGAGGTATCACTTGTAACCCGGCCTTAGCCCTACGTCAGTTTGGTTATGCTCGAAGAGATGGTCCACATGAAATAATCATCCAAGGTATTGTGTTTGACTATGACAGCGATTCCCAAGGCCTTCGTCAAAGATTTGTACGAGCTTGGGGTATGGTGAAAAGAGGCACTTTAGGACAGAAAAACTCTATTCCTATGGAACCTTATCTCAGATGGGTACGCGCAAGAGCTCGTGAACTTGTCATGCCGTATCTTGCAGTCAGACCATTGATTGTTGAACCAGGAGTTGAAGGGGGTACTCCTCAGATCATCCCTTATCCAGATATGCCTACCGATGTTGAAGAATTGAAGAGATCCTGGATCCAGTTGAGAGTTGAAAGGGATACTTTTGAAACCCAGTTCCGTGCTGAAAAAAAAGAAGGTGTTAGAACTTACCAGCCAGCTTAATGAGGAACGAAGACTCAACGCATATCTTCACCCAAAAAGAAGCCGTCCCTGGGAGACTTGAGCTTTCATTGTATTTTATTTTATTTTCTTTTAATAAACATTAATTAAAGAAATTATTAATAAAAGTTCCTTTCTCGAGGGTGTACGCAAAGTTAAATTCCAAAAGTCCTTGAAAACATTTCATACATTGCATAGCGTAACATAACATCGCATAACAGGTATTCTAAAAAAATCAATGTTCTCACGGTCTTCATTGCAAACAGAAAAATGGACCTCGAACAAACTGTCAAAGATCTCCAGACTCAGAATGCTCAATTCCAGGAGTTGATCTTGAGCTTATCCAAAGGGCAGGAGGAACTGAAGGCTCTTTTGCTCGAAAAGAAGAAAGATAAGAAAGCTGTGAGTTACATTAACACGGGAAGAAGGCTTAAAAGACAGGCCGCGGGAGTCAAGTTTGGAATTCCGAATGGTCCAGAAGAGGAGACGGAGAATGATTCAGAGGAGGAGAATGTTGATTTCTCCAACCCTGAGGATGACGATGAAGATTATGAAAGTGAACAATACTCTCCAAGAGATGATAAGTACAAGTTGCTGGAAGAACGTATGCTAGCCATGGAGGGTCAGAAGGCGCCCGGTCTGGATTTCGAAAGTTTGGGTCTGGTATCCGATGTGACCATTCCTCGCAAATTCAAGGTCCCCACTTTCACTAAGTACGATGGTGCGTCTTGTCCTCAGATGCATCTGAGAGCTTATGTGAGAAAGATTCAGCCGCATACCACTGATAGGAAGCTATGGATCCATTTCTTCCAAGAGAGTCTGTCTGGCACACAGTTGGAATGGTATTATCAGCTCGAGAGCTCTGACATCCGCACCTGGACTGATTTAGCAACAACTTTCTATAAACAGTACCAGTATAACTCTGAACTAGCGCCTACTCGGCTACAGTTGCAGAATATGACTATGGGATCCAAAGAAAGCTTCAAGGAATATGCTCAGAAATGGAGAGATTTGGCTGGCAGAGTCAAACCCCCTATGACTGACCGAGAATTAGTGGACATGTTCATGGGCACACTGACTGGCCCATTCTACAGCCATCTACTGGGAAGTTCTTCATCAGGTTTCACTGAACTTATATTGACAGGTGAGCGTGTTGAAAGCGGCATCCGAATTGGAAAGATACAGGCGGCTACCTCTGCAAGCACCAAAAGGTCCTATCAGGGGAGGAATGAATCAAATGCTGTGTATGGTCAAAAGGGTCGTAACAAGAAAAATTGTGACCATACCATTGGAGCGGTTACGATTGCAGCACCGCCATCTCAAAACTTCCAGCCCAAACAAGACAAGCCAAGAAGGCAGTTTACCAGGATCAATATGACCTTGGCACAGGCACTGCAGGGAATGCTAAAGGCAAATCTGATCACCCTTAGAGATCCTCCTACGAAACCCAACACTACTTCTTCTCGTTATAACCCCAATGCCAGGTGTGCATATCACTCCGATAGCCCCGGGCATGATACAAACGATTGCTGGTTATTGAAGAATAAGGTTCAGGATATGATCGAAGCTGGAGAAATTGAATTTGAGCCTCCGGAGACTCCTAACGTCATCACTGCACCTATGCCTAATCATGACAAAACTGTAAATGCTGTGGATGACTATTCTCACATTTCTAATGTAGCTGACTTAGCATCTCCTCTCCTGATCATCAAGAAGAATTTAGTACAAGCTGGTTTATTTCCAGGCTGTGCTGAAAATTGCGATCTCTGCATACTCCGACCCAATGAGTGCTTGAAGTTGAGGAAGGGTATTCAACGGCTGATGGATGATCGTACAATTCTCTTCGAAAAGATTCCCAAGGCGGAGAACCCTATTGAAGAAGTATCTGTGATTGCTAGGTCCAAAGTTCCAGTGAAGATTACCGTTACTAGAGCACCTGTGAAGATTACTGCTGAGCCCAAGGTAGCTCCCCTAATCATTACTGCGCCTGGCCCAGTACCGTATTCCTCAAACAAAGCCATTCCGTGGAATTATGGAGGTGATGTTTACGTCCATGGCGTGAAGCAAGTGGATAATGCTGCTAATCCTAGTGGCATTGTTGGGACTAGTAAAATTACTCGAAGTGGAAGGATCTTCTCTCCAGAAATCTCACCTCCCGTCCTTGAAACTCGAGGAAAAGAACCAGTCAACCCTTCTCAGTCAGAGACACCCGTCGAAGTTGCTACCGAAGATGTTGCCAAACAAGAAATGGAAGAAATGCTGAAAATCATCCGCAAGAGTGATTTTGATGTGGTAGAACAGCTGGGGCATACTCCGTCTAAAATCTCGATGTTATCCTTGTTATTATCTTCTGAATCTCATGCCAAAGCGTTGATAAAATTCTTGAAGACTGCTCATGTACCTCAGGAGACCTCCGTCGATCAGTTCGAAAACTATGTTGCTAACCTGACCGTTGACAATGGCCTAGGCTTTTCTGATGCTGACCTGACACCAGCAGGAAAGAATCACAATAAAGCTCTGCATATCTCCATTGAGTGTAAAGGGATCACTTTGTCTCATGTGTTGATCGATAATGGCTCTTCTTTGAATGTACTACCGAAAGTCGTGCTCGATAAACTTGACTGTAAAAGCATTGAACTGAAGCCTAGTGACATTGTGGTGCGTGCTTACGATGGTGCGAAGAGTGTTGTTTGTGGCGAAGTAGTGCTCCCTATCAAAATAGAACCTCAGGTCTTTAACACTACCTTTCACGTAATGAACATTCGTCCTGCCTATTCCTGCTTGCTGGGACGCCCTTGGATTCATGGGGCAAGTGATGTAGCTTCATCTCTCCATCAAAAGCTGAGGTATCCAATAGAGGGTAAGGTTGTCACTGTGTGTGGAGAAGAAGAATACGTTGTCAGTAGTGTGCATGCCTTCAGATACGTCGAGATGCATGGCGAATTCTTTGAGACTCCTTCTCAATCATTTGAAGTAGTTCCTCCGACTAGTCCTGTCCTTAAGCCAACTTCCTGTGTGCCCAAGGTTATTCGTGCTCCTCCTGCTATGATTTCTCTGAAGGACGCTTAAGCCGTGGTTGAAGATGGTAGTCGTACTGGATGAGGTCAACTGATCAACGTACCATACAAGTCCGACAAGTCTGGTCTGGGATTTAACTCTGAAAAGATGGTCAAAGATCAAATTAATGTTGTAGAAGATGCTGATAGCGATTGCAATCTGGATAGCTGGATTTTCCCAACAATTGGTGACGGACTCAATAATTGGAAGGCTGAAGACACTATCCCGATTTCCTTTAGTCAGGAGTAATTGTTATTGTCTGTTTTAGTGTTGCATTTTTTTAATTTTTACAATTGAACTTCTTAAAGCATTGTGTCTATGCCCGGGGCACAATAGCTAATTTGTTAAGGGTTTTGTCATTTTCATAAGCATATTCACATTCAATAAATCAATGGACTTTTTGCATTCAAATATTGCGCTCTTTATCTTTCCTGTCATCTTCCGAAAAAGCTATGTTTTCTTACACACACTCACGTAACGAATTGCAGATCCATACCCACTCTGGATCCTGTTGATAATAGTTCTACTACTGTTCATTATGACTTTGAAAATCCGATCTACCAAGCCGAGGATGGAAGTGAGGAAGATTGTGAAGTACCTGGAGAACTTGCCAGACTGGTACTGTAAGAAGAGAAGACTATACAGCCGCATGAAGAGTCAATCGAAATAGTAAACCTGGGTACTGAAGTGGACAAGAAAGAAGTCAAAATAGGAGCAGGCTTGGAAAACAGTATTAAAAAAAGATTGATTCAGATGTTACATGACTATGTAGAGATTTTTGCTTGGTCTTATGAAGACATGCCAGGATTGGATACTGATATAGTAGTGCATCGTTTGCCAACGAAGGAAGATTGTCGTCCTGTTAAGCAAAAGGTTCGCCGCATGCGTCCTGAAATGTCTGAGAAAATCAAAGCCGAGGTTATGAAACAATTTGATGCAGGTTTTCTGGCCGTTACTTCTTATCCTCAATGGGTTGCTAACGTGGTACCGGTACCGAAGAAGGATGGTAAGGTGCGAATGTGCGTCGATTACAGAGATCTGAATAAAGCGAGTCCCAAAGATGACTTTCCACTCCCGCACATTGATGTTCTGGTAGACAATACCGCTCAACACAAAGTATTCTCCTTCATGGATGGATTCTCGGGTTATAACCAGATTAAGATGGCACCTGAAGACATGGAGAAAACTACATTTGTGACGCAATGGGGCACTTTCTGTTACAAAGTAATGCCATTCGGTTTAAAGAACGCCGGGGCAACGTACCAACGTGCTATGGTGGTTTTGTTCCATGATATGATTCATCATGAAATAGAAGTATATGTGGATGACATGATAGCCAGATCTCATACTGAAGAAGAACATCTCGATCATTTGTACAAATTGTTTGAGAGGTTGAAGAAATACAAGCTGAGATTGAACCCGAACAAATGCACCTTTGGAGTAAGATCCGACAAACTCTTGGGATTTATTGTCAGTGGTAAAGGAATTGAGGTTGACCCGGATAAGGTGAGAGCTATCCAAGAAATGCCAGTGCCCCGTTCAGATAAGGAAGTCAGAGGTTTCTTGGGACGTTTGAATTACATCGCCCGGTTTATCTCCCATTTAACTGCTACCTGCAAACCCATCTTCAAACTACTGAGGAAGAATCAAGAGATGATATGGAATGATGAATGTCAAGAAGCTTTTGACAAAATCAAGAAGTATCTCCAGGAACCTCCGATCCTGATGCCACCAGTTGAAGGAAGACCTCTAATCATGTATTTGACCGTGTTAGAAAATTCAATGGGGTGTGTGTTGGGGCAACATGACGAGTCTGGTCGAAAAGAGCATGCCATATACTACCTTAGCAAAAAGTTTACCGACTGTGAAACAAGATACTCACTGCTCGAGAGAACTTGCTGTGCTTTGGCCTGGGCTGCTCGCCGACTAAGACAGTATATGTTGAATCATACCACTTTGTTGATTTCTAAGATGGATCCCATCAAATACATATTTGAGAAGCCTGCCCTCTCCGGAAAAATAGCGAGGTGGCAGATGATTTTAACAGAGTATGATATCCAATACACAACTCAGAAAGCAATCAAAGGAAGCGTGTTAGCCGATCATTTGGCTCATCAAGCAGTTGATGATTACCAATCTATGAATTTTGAGTTCCCAGATGAGGATGTCATGCTTGTTACGGATTACGAAGAACCTGGACCGGATGAAGGACCCGAACCGGGATCCCGATGGACTATGGTTTTTGATGGATCTTCTAATGCGTTGGGTAATGGTGTTGGTGTTGTAATTATTTCTCCCAAGGGTTGCCATACGCCTTTCACTGCTAGACTATGTTTCGATTGTACCAACAATATGGCAGAGTATGAAGCATGTATTTTGGGACTCAGAGCTGCTATAGACCTGAGAATCAAGTTTTTGAGTGTGTACGGAGACTCAGCATTAGTAATCAGTCAGATCAAAGGAGAATGGGACACTAAACATCCGAATCTCATCCCTTATCGAGAGCGGGTGTTGACATTAATCCCATACTTTGAAGAGATTATATTCGAACATATTCCACGAGAGGAGAATCAGTTGGCAGACGCCTTGGCCACCATGTCATCTATGTTCAGAGTCAGATGGGACAATGAAGCTCCCAGGATCACCATTGAACGACTAGATGAACCAACATATTGTTATGAACTTAACGCTGATGAAGTAGAAGAGAAACCTTGGTTCCACGAAGTAAAAAGATATTTAGAAGCTCGGGAATACCCTGAAGGGGCGTCCATCAATGACAGAAAATTCCTGAGGAAGTTCTCCGCTAAATTCTTTTTGAGTAATGGAATATTATACAAACGTAATCATGATTCAACTTTGCTTCGCTGTGTGGACAAAAAGGAAGCAGAAAAGATTATGGAAGACATACATGACGGTATTTTTGGGACTCATTCTAGCGGACATACGATGGCCAAGAAGATTCTGAGATCAGGGTATTATTGGTCTACCATGGAAGCTGATTGCCATCATCATGCCAGAACTTGTCACAAGTGCCAGATCTATGCGGATAAAATACATGTGCCTCCTGCTCCATTAAACGTGTTGACAACCCCTTGGCCCTTTGCAATGTGGGGCATTGATATGATTGGAGAGATTAAACCTACCGCTTCTAACGGACACCGTTTCATCCTTGTTGCTATTGATTACTTTACAAAGTGGGTAGAGGCAGCCTCATTCGCTTCTGTTACCAGGAATATGGTGGCACGATTCATCAAGAATAATCTCATCTGTCGATACGGCATCCCTGAAAGAGTTATCACTGATAATGGCACTAATTTGAACAACAAGATGATTGCTGAACTCTGCACGCAGTTCAAAATAAAACACCATAACTCTTCTCCGTACCGGCCAAAGATGAATGGCGCCGTGGAGGCTGCTAATAAGAATATTAAGAAGATTATACAAAAGATGACAGTAACATACAAAGACTGGCATGAGATGTTACCACTTGCTCTTCATGGTTATCGCACTTCAGTACGAACTTCGACAGGGGCAACTCCTTTCTCTTTAGTCTACGGAATGGAAGCCGTTTTACCAGTGGAAGTTCAGATTCCCTCTTTAAGAATTATGAAAGATGCCGGCTTAGATGAAGATGAATGGATTCAGACTCGACTCGACCAGATCAATTTGATTGATGAGAAGAGACTTGCGGCTGTTTGTCATGGGCAGATATATCAGAAGCGCATGACCCAGGCATTTAACAAAAAGGTCAAGAGACAGGTGTATCAAATTGGCGACTTGGTGATCAAGCGTATCATTCTACCACAAGGTGATCCCAGGGGCAAATGGACCCCCACATACGAAGGGCCATTTGTAGTTAAGAAGGCATTCTCTGGTGGAGCCATGATGCTTAGTACAATGGATGGCGAAGACTTCCCGCATCCCGTGAACGTAGACATAGTCAAAAAATACTACGCATAAAAGAGACCCGCTAGGTCGACGTACCTAGGCAAAAGTAAGGGCATCCCGACGAACCAAAAGGGTTCGGGAAAAAATTAGGGATAAACATAGAAAAATGTACACCCGGCAAGTCGAAAACCTGAAAAGGCGGCTTGGGCAAAAAAGGGTATCCTGGTGGACTGAAAACCTGAAAAGGCGGTCCAGGCAAAAATTAGGGATTAAAGCGTGCGACTATGTCCCGTTCTCAGACAGCTTCATCCAAGTTCAAGGGACTGAACAAGCCAATCACTTCTATCCGACAGTAGGAGATGAGATACTTGAAGACATAGTGACAGTGGCAGAATTAAAATCAATAGGACTTTTTCTTCATAGCTTTCCTTTGTTTTCTTGACGATTTCCTCTTACTAGGATTTCTGTCTCCTTGTACACAAATTGCCTGTTTATAGGCCCTCTTTCAAAATCCATACAATGTTATTTCAAAAGATGCTTTTGTTTTACTTTTTTCTGTTTTGTTTGCATAAACGTCCATTGATTTAATTCGAATTAATATGTGCATTTGAATATGATCAATGTTTACCAAAAATATGCGCATAAAATGGAAATAACGATTACTACGAGACTTCAGGATCGAGGAGAAGGTCTAACCATGCGTTCCAATGAATCCGGGTGCTAATTCTATTCCTCAACAAAACCAGTTATTCCCCAGAAGAAATTGGTATCACTAGACAGACTGGTCATCTCTTCCATCCCCAGCCAGGCTCTGTCGAATATTTCTACCATCAGACAAGAATCAATTATCCCCAGCTAAGAAAGGATCACCGATACCAGTATCTCCAACCAGAAGACTGAGATTTATTTCCCCAGTAGAGTCCTCGGGAAGAACTTTTCAGATGCATAATTCATTCATTACATCATTTCACAGCATACGCATGCATACATTGTTCGTATTTATTGTCGAAAGCATAAAACATCTCATGCATCATGACATGGCATGAAGCTAACTTTATTTTTCAGGTTAATTATCCTCCTAAGGATGGTATATTTAAGCCCATCCCGGCCATTTATTGTAAATACAACATCTACAAATACAATCAGATACAGTCTAACATACGGTTCATTCTGATTCAGCTCAACATATGACTCCTTCCACTCAGATACGATCTAACGGACGATCCATTCTGACCTTCAACTACTCCAATACGGTCTAATTTACGACCCAGTTGAACCTTTCATTTCTCAGAGACTACCTAGCGTACGGTACATTCTGACGTGTAGCCTAGCATACGACTACCCCTCTCAGATACTGCCTAATGGACGGCCCATTCTGCAACTCGGATACAGTCTAGCGTACGATCCAGTCTGGTATTTCATCCCCAGCGGAGTCACCGGCCTGATGGACAACTCATTCTGCTACTCAGACACGATCTAGCGTACGATCCATTCTGACCTTTACCTCTCCAGATGCAGCCTAAGGGACGGTTCACTATGCTATTCAGATACGATCTAGTGTATGATCCATTCTGATCCCTTATCCCCAACAATGTATGACACATTCTGACTCCACAGCAAAGTCGACAGCCGAATGGATGACTCGCCATACGGTCTGCGAATAACAGAAAATTCTGGGCTTCATTCTGAGCCCATTAGGTCACAAAAAGAGTATTATAAATACCCCAACTTCAGTCAGAAGAGGGGGAGAACGAAAACGGAGAAAGGAGAACCCTAGCAAGCAAACCCTAACACTCACGGGAGGCAAACCCTGAAGGAACTCGGCGGCATCAAGGTTTACCTCTGCCCAATTCAATCCGATTTTCCGATTCAAAGTCGTAATTCAATTGCAGACAGGTTTACATTGCTATTACTGCCTTATGTTCTTAATTTGCATATGGCATTATGATTAAATTTATGAAAATATCTTAAGTTTGGCATGTGAATTTTAGTATGTACCTGAATACCTTAAATGATTAACCATATAATTGCTGTAATGAAAGCCATAAGGCATAAAATTGGTTGAAATTGTACTGATATCAAAACCAGAATCCGCAGCCGCTCGCTAGCACATCGCTAAGCGAGCATGCAGTGAGTATTCGCTAAGCCTTCGCTAGGCGAGGCAGGAGCGAACGTGACAGTAGCTGACTTCTCTGTTCTGATTTTTCACTCATGTTTTATCATAGCCATGCATCATTTACCCGACCCTATTTACTGTTGTGATCTTTTTTTGGTGTAATCCTCGATTGCACCCTATTTGGTGTTCTGACATGTTTTGTTGAGTTTTGTAAAGGTTCACATATCCCAGGAAAAGATTGCTTGTTAGGTATTCCACTTTATTTGTGGGATACCCTTGTGGAGGTTCACCCTGAATTACTCAATTGATTTTAATGTATTAATCTTATGGCGAAGATCCATCCTAAATTGCTTAATTGATCTTAATGTATTAATTTTAATGTGGGGATTCCTCCTAATTACCTAATTGATTGTAAAATACGGCCTTTGAATATGTGATCTTGGACCTCTCTTTGTTGCTTTACGGTATTACGGTCATGTCCCGCGAATGCGGGGATACACTTAGCAAAGACCCTTCGATTAAATCATCATGTCCCTATAAAAATAAATCATAGTCCCTCGGATGTTGCCTTCGAATAGATTTTGTCCCCCGATGACCCTTCGGTGTAGCTTACGGTTAAATGATGATCGTCCCTCCGAATGTTAAGGTATCCTTACAAATGTTGCCTTCAATGACCAATCGATGACCCTACGATGACCCTTTTACATCCAAAGGATAAAACTACTTACTTCTCAATAGCAAGGACAGTTTTACCCTCCTAAGGATAGGAAATACCCATAAAGACCTTGGGTCGGTATAACTCTTAATTGCTGGCTCACAACCTAAAACATTTTTCATATCTCACATTTTGCAAAACATCTTCTAGAAAACCACCACTTGGTATACATTCATACTAGAATCATTGCCAAGTTATATTTTTCTAAACCGCTTTCAAAATTAAACGAGATGAATACTTTGTATACATTCGCACGAGAATCATTACAAAGTTAAACTCTCTTTTCAAAACATTTTTAGGCAATTCACAAACACTTTTTTCAAACATAAGTGATCAAGCAATTAAGAGCCCATGGATAACCATGGATACAAAGGGTGCTAACACCTTCCCTTTGTATAATGTACCTCCCGAACCCAAAATCTAATTAAGGTCTTTCCTGTTCTTTTCCACCTTTCCTTATCGGATAAAAGAAAAGTCGGTGGCGACTCTTGCTAACCGCGACATTTGCTTTCCAAAGCAAAACACAAAAAGTCAGTTCACCGTATGACACCATGACACATGGCAGTCAACCTTTTCTCTTCAATTAAATTAAATTGATCATATCGGGTCTGGCACCGTTCATCTTAAGTCAACCTGGCTTCCATCAAGAAACGCAATGATGGGATCTCAACCTCCACTGGGAGCACAACTTCCATGCCATAAACGAGAGAGAAAGGGGTTGCCCCTGTTGAAGTGTGGATGGATGTACGGTACCCATGCAAAGCAAATGAGAGCATCTCATGCCAATCTTTATATGTCACAACCATTTTCTGAATGATCTTCTCGATGTTCTTATTTGCAGCTTCAACAACCCCATTCATCTTAGGTCTATAGGGAGAAGAATTATGGTGTGCAATCTTGAAGTCTTTGCAAAGAGCTTCCACCATATTGTTATTCAAGTTCGATCCATTATCAATAATGATCTTACTCGGCACACCATAACGACATATAATCTAATTCTTGATAAACCTCACAACAACTTGCTTGGTTATATTCACGTACGATGCCGCTTCGACCCATTTTGTGTAGTAGTCAATAGCCACCAGAATAAAACGATGCCCGTTCGAAGCTTTAGGCTCAATCATGCCAATCATATCAATTCCCCACATGGAGAAGGGCCATGGAGAGGAAATAACATTTAACAGTGTCGGAGGAACATGCATTTTATCTGCATAAATTGGACACTTATGACATTTCTTCACAAACTTGCAACAGTCAGATTCCATTGTCAGCCAATAGTAACCTGCTCTCAACGTCTTCTTTTCCATAGCATGTCCATTGGAATGAGTACCAAAGGAACCTTCATGGACTTAAGTCATCAACATGTGTGCTTCGTGTCTATCCACGCATATGAGCAAAACCATATCGAAGTTTCTCTTGTAAAGCACATCATCATTCAGGTAAAAGTTGCCAGCTAATCTTCTCAAAGTCTTCTTATCTTTCAAAGATGCCCTAGACGGCTAAATCTGACTTTGGAGGAAACACTTGATATCATAATACCATGGCTTTTCATCTTTAACTTCTTCAACATCAATTACGTGAGCTGGCCTATCAAGACGCATCACAATCAAATTGGGAACTTCATTCCAAAATTTCACCATAATCATTGAAGCCAACGTTGCAAGAGCATCTGCCATCCGGTTTTCATCTCGAGGGATATGATGAAATTCAACCTTTGTAAAGAAAGTTGAAATCCTCCTTGCATAATCTCTATATGGTATCAAACTGGGTTGATTCGTCTCTCATTCACCTTTGATTAGATTCACAACCAAAGTTCAATCTCCATAGACATCAAGATATTTGATTCTGAGATCAATGGCCTCTTCAAGCATCATAATGCAAGCTTCATACTAGGCCATATTGTTTGTACATTTGAAGGTTAATCTAGTTGTGAACGGAAAATGAGTGCCTTGAGGAGTAATAATCACTGCCCCAATGTGTAACACCCCAAAATTTGCCCTCCTCATTCATGCATTCATTTAGCATTTCATATTGCATTTCATCATGTCAATCAGAATTAGATCCAAGAAATTTTTTTAAAAAAATAAATAAATAAAAATAATAATAAAAAATAAATAAAATATAATAGAAAAACTTGGACTTGGACCTCTCTCATTTGAGCCCACAAAGCCATGAAAATCAGGTTATAAAAGAGGGAGATCAGACAGAAAAAGGAAGAGAAGCAAAATACTCTGAGGTTTCCTTGAAACAAAACCCTTGACAAAACCTGGAGAGAAACCTGACAGAGAACTCAGAGCAACCCCCAGGCAGCTCTGAAAAATTCAATCTGACTTACACACTTTCATCTCACGCAAACCCTAACATTGCCTTGCAAACCCAGCCGTGCCATTTGATTTCAACCGGTCTCTCCCATCAGGTTTGCCTCATTCCCATGATTTTATGCTCTTAATTTGGATCATCTTAATGTATGAGGTATAATGGATGAATTTCATTATGTTTTTGCCCACGGGTTTAATTATGCATGAATGGGTGAAACCTATGCCTTGAATGTTTAATCACATGATTTCTGAAATGTATGCCACAGGGTTTGAGGTTTCTGAAACCATACTGTTATCCATGAAAAAAATGCTTATCGTGTTTCACTAACCCTTTTGTTGAGTTTTTGTGAGGGCTCACAGACTCTTGCAGAGATGGTTTGCGTGGTTTTCCCACTTTATTTGTGGGATACCCCCTGGAGGTTCATTCCGATTACCTGTACTGACTCACCTTTCTTTGATGACATTAGCTTGGGAGATCCCTGGGTTTCTTACTCCTTTAATTGCTGTTACTTCAGATCTTTATCTGTGTGGTACTTTTACCTCTTTTCCGCATTTTATCGCTTTCTTAGCTGGAAGACCTCAATAGGAGGCATTTGTTTTCTTTTGTTTATTTACTTCTGAGCCCCTTGTTGCCACATTTACTTTATACATGTTTGTTTTGTATGTGTTCGTATCCCTGCAGGTAGCGCGGTTCCTTCGTCAAGGACTGCCTTTTTGCCCTTGAGCATCCCAAACCCTAAAACCCAAAGCAACACGTTAACTCCTTCTACTACAGGCGAGTAAGTCTCCAAAGGTCGAGCATCCGGTAGATTGCGTAGTGACGTCGTTCGTCCAAAACCCAATCCATAACCCCATAGTTAGCCGAACTACGGCTTGCTCTGATTCTCATTCCAGATGAGATACGTAGGCATAAGACGCGATGTCTTAGCGAGCACAATTACCCAACCCATAGGTCAACCGAGCTACGAAGACTCTGATTCTCATATTCCGATGAGATACGTATGCAGTGGATGCAACATCCGCGTGAGTCATTTTCATTTAACCCCCTTTTTTAGTAAATAACACATTAGATAAACCCACACCCTTTAGACAAGAACTACAAAAGTGGATCCCGTAGAGTACTACGGATGCGTAGGGGTGCTAATACCTTCCCTTCGCATAACCGACTCCCGAACCCAAGATTTGGTTGCAAGACCCCGTCTTGTCCTTTCCTTTTTCAGGTTTACTTCGAGTGTTTCCTTTCCCTCCTTTGGGATGAATAACGCACGGTGGCGACTCTTCTGTCATTTTCTTTCGCCGGTTGTTTTTTCGCGCACTGTATTTTTCAGGTTGCTACACAATGCCATTACCATACGAATTAACAGCTCCATCAAATACCATGCCCAACGGGAACCAGACTCTGGCCCTTCTTCAAGCAATGGTTCATCACAATCTTTTATCTTCAAGTACAAAATCTCTTCGTCAGGAAACTCATACTGCACTGACTGATAATCTTCAATTGGTTGGTGAGCCAGATGGTCAACCAAGACACCACCCTTAATTGCTTTTTGAGATCGGTATTCAATACCATACTCGGATAATAACATCTACCAATGAGAAATTCTCCCAGTTAAAGCAGGCTTCTAAAAAATGCACTTGATTGGATCCATTTTGGATATCAACCAAGTAGTATGATTCAACATATACTGGCGCAGACGCTTAGCAGCCCAAGCTAATGCACAACAAGTCTTTTCAAACATAAAATACCGAGTCTCACAGTCGGTGAACTTCTTACTGAGGTAGTAAATTGCATATTCTTTCTTTCCAGATTCGTCTTACTGACCAAGAACACAACCCATACTCTCATCAAGCACAGTCAAATATATGATCAACGATCTTCCTTCAACAGGTGGAGACAAAATCAGAGGCTCGAGCAGATACTCTTTGATACTATCAAAAGCTTTCTGGAAACCTTCGGTCCAATCACAAGATTGATCTTTCTGAAGAAGCTTGAATATATGCGCACAGGGGGCAGTCATATGCGATATGAATCTTGAGATATAATTCAAGCGGCCGAGAAAACCTCTGACTTGCTTCTCAGTTTTGGGTGCAGGCATTTCTCGTATTGCTTTGACCTTGGCAGGATCAACTTCAATACCTTTCTCGCTGACAATAAAGCCCAACAACTTACCATAACGAACACCAAAAGTACACTTATTGGGATTCAAGCAGAGTTTGTACTTCCTCAAACGTTGGAATAACTTCAATAAATGCTCAACATGTTCTTCTTCATCACTTGATTTTGCAATCATATCATCAACATAAACTTCAATCTCTTTATGCATCATATCATGAAAAAGAGTGGTCATAGCTCTCTGGTATGTTGCACCAGCATTCTTCAAACTGAAAGACATCACTCTATAACAGAATATTCCCCAGGATGTAATGAATGTGGTCTTCTCCATATCTTCAGGTGCCATCTTGATTTGATGATAACCGAAAAATCCATTCATAAATGAAAAGACTTTAAACTTAGATGTATTATCTACCAACATGTCAATGTGTGGCAGAGGAAAATCATCTTTAGGACTAGCTTTGTTCAAATCTTAATAATCAACAAACATGCGGACTTTTCCATCTTTCTTAGAAACAGACACAATATTGGCCACCCACTGCGGATATTCAGAGATAACAAGGAAACCAACATCAAACTACTTATGCGCTTTCTCTTTGATCATAACTGCCATATCAGGATGAGTTCTCCTCAACTTCTGCTTGACCGACGGGCATTCTGGCTTCAACGACAATCTATGCTCCACAATCTCAGAATCCAAACCAGACATGTCTTGATAGGACCAAGCAAACACATCAGAATATTCTCGAAGAAGATCAATCAACCCCTTCTTAGCTTCTGGACACAGCTGAGACCCAATCTTGACTTCCTTCCCATCATCCTCGGAATCCAAGTTGACTAGTTCAATCTGCTCTTCGAACGGTTGAATGGCTTTTTCCTTATGCTCAAGTAAACTAGATAATTCATCAGATACTTCTTCATCATCAGTCTCTTCCTCAGCTTCAAACACAAGGAAATCAAAGTTTGGAGAGGGAGTATGATCATTGTATTCAATGGGTTTGAGAACCAACCTGCATAATGATTTGATACCTCTGAGTCAATGTTATTTTGATGTTTCCTCAACCCCCGAGTTGATTTGTTTAGGACCCCTAAGTTGATGTAATTGTCTTTACTAACTCGACCTCAAGTCTATGTTGTCTTTATTTTCTCAAGCCCCAAGTTGATATATTCTTGACTCCCGAGTTAATGTCGATGTCTTTATTTCCTTAACCCCTGAGTTGATACCTTGTCATAGTTCTCGACCCCCAAGTTGATGTTCTCTTTATTTTCAACCCCCGAGTCAATGTCGTTGTCTTTACCTTTTCCAACCCCCGAGTTGTCAACATCATGTCCTTATTTTCTCAACCCCCGAGTCGATGTCGTTATCTTTAAATATCTTCCAACCCCGAGTTGATGTCATTATATCTTGATGTTTCTTCAACCTCCGAGTTGACTTGTTGTCTTGATTGCTATCGACCCTCAAGTTGATATTGTATTTATTTTCTTAACCCCCAAGTTGATATGTTGTTACCCCTATTGAGTCTTTCACCTTTTCATCCTTTTCATTCCATGAGGGTTACCGTTACTGCATATCTCAATTATTCTACATAGGTTCACCTGTCATTCTTCATCCATCATAAAAAGTCTTGTTTGGGTTCATCTCACAGGGAATCACATCCCCAACAAAAAGAAAGAGTCATTCATGCATTCGCAACAGCTAATATCATTTCATATCATTTCATTAAGGGACAAAATTTGGGTCCTTTAGTATTTAACTATTTCCCACCGCGATCATATGAAGAGTGACCTTCTTCATATTTTCTGGTTGAAGATACTTAAATAGGGGCAACTGTCACACCTCAATTTTTATCCTCATTAAAAATCGATGCATTCATCATGATATTTGCATCATCTTCATAACATAACATGCATTTCATTCCGCATAATTCTTAAAATGTTGACAAGAATAAATTATTGGTTCTACAAACAAACCAGTTGAATTGATTCTCAAATGGACGTAAAATTAGTGAGAAAAAAATTTCGAGATCGAGCTTGCATACATCATTTTTATTAATCTACTATTTACGTAGTTTAACTTGGCGTGCTCGTTTTATTTTTTCAACTTCTTTTGCGATTGCATTTTGATTAGCCTGAGCCTTTTCAACCGAACATTTCTTACTTCAAAATTTGATCAAAACTTGTCCGTTTTCTAGAGATTTATTTCACGATGATCATTTTAGTGCGTCCCTTTTATTTTTTTGAGCATTTTTGTATCGGATTTTTCATTCTGACTCCTTTTATTTTTGTTTTTTTTTGTCAAAACGTTCATAAAAATTAATTAGAGTGACCGGTAGTTTCATTTCGATTTTATTCTGATTATTTTATGATTGAATTTATTGATTTTAATTAGTTTTAGTTCATTTTGCACTAAATAACATCCAAATGAACCTTTTGACATTACTTAGAATTAAGTAAACCCTAACACACACACACACACACACACACACACACACACACACACACACACACACACACACACACACACACAATATATATATATATATATATATATATATATATATATATATATATATATATATATATATATATATATATATATATATATATATATATAACCTCAGAGTCTATTTTGGTCCCTTTAGTTTTAAAAGTATCAATATAATCCCTTACGTCCTCAAACAGCGTCAATTTTACATGCGTGGCATTCGACTTGGCAACTGTTCATATGTGTGGCATGTGTGTGGCATCAAGGTCATCAAAATTCGAAAAATTCCAAAATTTTACTTTGAGTTAGGATTTGAACCAAGGTCACTTGGGATAAGTTGCAACATGCTTTACCACTAGGCCACTTTGCCCTTGATATTTAATTTACAAATGAGAATCAAATCTCTTGGTTGAGTTGTAACATGGTTTTCTTAAACACACTCTTCTTTTTCCCATTCCCAAACTGCTCTAAGACATGTCCATATCAATCACACCATTATTAAAAAAAAGGTTATAAAAATTAGATTCATTAAGAGTGAAAAATCAAAGCATGAGGAAGACGATGTTGATGATGGTTAACATTATGTTGACTATGACTCAATTCTTTCTCGATTCACCAACGAAGATGAGGAAAATCATCAATAGAACATATAAGTGCATGGTAAAGATAAGAAATAGGAATGATGAATTTTTTAGAAGATGAACCACATTCTTCTTCGTTCAGTAAGAAGGACCGATACAAATACAAAACACATGGTCTTCCTTGTTGTAACTCAGCCACTATGCCTCTCAAAAATAACTCATTCTGAGTTTCTTCCATTACTTTCTGAGCATCAAACCATTCAAGGTAGTAAACCATTATGTGTGTTGGTTTATCGTTTCGGTTTGCAGGACTCATTGGTTTCTCCAAATGGAGATTTTACATAGTGCACAACCTTGTAACTCCGCTTCAATTATAGTAGTGCACAACCATGTTCTCAACAGTAAATTTGGTTCAATTACAACTTATATCGTTTCGGTTCGCAGGACTCATTGGTTTCTCCAAGTGGATATTTTACATAGTGCACAACCTTGTAACTCCGTTTCAATTATAGTAGTGCACAACCGTGTTCTCAATAGTACACCCAGTTCAATTACAACATATATTGACAACCTTTGAATCAAATCTCATCATAAAAATCAACCTAAACAATGGAAAAGGTTGAGAGACTTTGAGACAAGAGTTGTCACTCTTTTATTCACAAGCACGATCCTCTGTTACGACACAAACATTTTTTCTGATCCCAAACCCTAGAAAAAAGCGTCGGGAAATTGAGGGAGAAAGAGTTTAAGAAGAGAATTTAGGTTTGAATTCTATTTAATGTGTAAATTTAATAAAATAAAAGGTAAAGTGGACTAGTGGTAAAGTATTATGCCTAGCAAACAAGTGGACCCAGATTCGATTATGTGGTGTATACAAAATTTTGGTGACTTTTGAGCCAACCAAGACTCCCTATGTGGGGCGCAAGGATTGATGAGATTTCAAAAGGGAAAGTTGGGTTCTCTCTGGGACAAAAACTGAAGAAATACGTTATTTTTCTTTTTCATTTTCTTTTGTTCTCTGAATCAACCCACAATTATCCTCTTTCCATTTTTCTCAAACATGTAACAACGTTTCTCATTAGCCTTCTTGATCTTTCATAAAAAAAGGTCACCTCCTACAAAATACATTTTTCTACACATACCATCACCTCTATTCTCCAAAAAACTCACCTGACTCCACGACCCCGCCTCCCTCCGATTCCACTTCCTCTTTTAACAACCACCATAACCCTTTTCAACCGCGTGAAAACCTCACATCCACCATTCCCTTGTAACTTCCGATGACCCTCTCCTCTGCTGGTGCAAGCAGTAACTACCTCCAACAACCTTGTTTCTCACTCAACTTCCTCACTGCTACACCGGACCACCACCGAAACGTTACCATCCCTCTATTCGATCACTTCGAGCAACCTTTCACCACAAATCACACCAAACTCAACCGTGAAAAACCCATCGTTGAACCTCCCTCTAGTACCGACCATACATCCCTCGAGCTTCCTACCTTACTCTCCAATTTTCAATAACACCTTCAACAACCCCTTTGAAACACTGATGCAGCCTCCCTCAGACGCTCTCTACCTTCAACTCAACGTCACCGCCTTGCTGCACCACCATTCTTATTGGTGAAGCCATCAACAATCATGACAACTTAGTTTCTATTATGACTTAGCATACAAATCAGGTCAATCATCAACAACACGATTCCAGCAAGCAGTAACAATATTTCACAACAACAAAGTACAACTCCGAATTACCGAGTCATTAACAATGTAACAGCTGTCGGTGACATTTTGGTTTCGATTTGTCTTGCATTTTATTATTTATATGTTGTTTTATCGGTTGAAAGACAATGAAAAAGACTACCTTGTTGAAAGGTCCAGTCATAGTCTCAAGTGTTAGACCCAAGTTGTAAGAGCTTGCAAGTTATAAATACTTGTCTTTCAAACCAAAAATACATCCAACACATCAAACTCATTTCTCGCCATCGTGAGATCTTCAAAAACCTTTTCACAAATGAAAGATATTTTTTCTCAAGACGATTCAAAACAACGTTTCGTCCACTAATGTGTGAGTTGAGATAAGTGACGTTTTCCCGTGAATGTTGATATGTAGAAATCCATTTAATGTGATACAAACATCCGTTCCTCTAAACCGTTTTGGGTAAGCATTGTTTTTCCGTCGATAGTGACAAAATAGCTTTCGCTAAAATTGACCAACAAACAAACATTTTCTACCCAGACCTACGTAGTCTTGAGTTCTCTATCGCACTCAGAGATATGTAGGAGCGAGACCCGCAATCTCGTCATGCACATTAAAAAAAATTGTGGCCCCTTTCTTTTTCTCTTTAAACCTTTTAATAACTCAAGAAGCCTAACATTTTTAAGCAAACACGTAAGAACAAACTGACTAAACGGCTCCTGTTGAGTACAACAAACGTGAGGGGTGCTAATATCTTCCCCTTGCGTAATCAACTCTCAAACTCGATTTGGTTGTGATAACCATATCTCATAGTCGTTCTTTTAGGGGTTTTATCGATATTTTCCCTTTCCTTTTTTTGTAAAATAATTAAAGTTTGGTGGAGACATTGTTAGTCATTCTGCAAGCGTGTGACGCGCTTCGTTGGGTCGTACTCTTTTTTCGAGGTACGACACTTACCACTTCTCCTTGCTCATTGAACTTGTTTCTGAATACCCATTTTGTTCCAATAATATTCTTCTAAAAAGGTTTAGGTACCAGATCCCAAACATTATTTCTTTGAAATTGATTCAACTCTTCTTGCATTGCCACAATCCAACCATCAATAGAAGTCGGTTCTGTCCTGGAGAGTAATCCTAAAGTTGAATGCTCTTCTCTGAAGGCAGGCCTTGTCTTTCTAGGACTATCTTTGTTTCCAGAAATTAACTCTTATGGATGAGAAAACTTATACTTGAAGGTCTTCTTGGATTGTGATGCATTTGAGGAGCCATCTTGAGCTTCTTCAAAATCTTCAACATCTGGATGTGCTTCTAAGGTTATATTAACTTCTAGACGACTAGCTTCTGATGGATTGTTAGGTTATAAACTTCCAGCTTTTGGACCTCTAGCTCCTGATGTGTCTTAAGATACACAGATTTCTAAAAAAAATTGAGCTAGCTCTGACATTTTACTGTCAGGGTCTTTGTCATCAAATTTAATGTGTATTGACTCTTCAACCATATTGGTTTCAAAGTTATACACCATGCATTCCTTTGAGCGTTCAGAGTATCCTTAAAAGTTACCCTTTTGAGCTTTGACATCAAATTTCTTAATATAGACTTTATTGTTTAAGATGTAACATGTAAATCCAAATTGATGAAAATAAGAAATGCTTGACTTTCTTCCCTTGAACAATTCATATGAAGTCTTGTTCAGAATATGTCTAGTATAGATTCTATCATGAACATAACATGTTTTGTTTATAGTTTCTGGCCACAAGTACTTAGGTAATTTGCTTTCATGGATCATGGTTCTGGCAATTTCTTATAAAGATCTATTCTTTCTCTCTACAACTCCATTTTGCTGTAGAGTTCTTGGAGAAGAGAACTCATGGAGAATTCCATGTTTTTCATAAAATATTTTATTCCTTTTCAGTTTGTACTTGTATGCAGAAGATGTTGAACACATCATATGAATTATCCTTAGTTCTAAGGAATTTAACCCAAGTCCATCTGCTATAGTCATCAATAATGACTAATACATATTTCTTCCCTTTGATTGATGCAGTACTAACATGACCAAACAAATCAACGTGAAACAATTCTAAGGGTTTGGAGGTAGATACAATATTTTTAGTTTTGAAAGAAGTTTTACTAATTTCCCTACTTGGCATGCTCCACAAAGAGCATCTGAGTGATAATTTAGTTATAGTCGTCCTTTAACATGTTTTAACTTGCTATGTTTAGATATTAATCTCCAGTGAGCATGACCTAACTTTTTATTCCATAGCTACTTCTCATCACTCACTAATAGAAGGCAAGGTACCTTCTGATCAACCAATTCAGAAAAATTAATTTTATAAACATTGTCTTTCCTCCTACCTTTAAACACTATGAACTTGTCAGATTCGTTCATGACTATATAGTTGTTGTTATTAAACATGACCTCGTAACCACTGTCACAAAATTGACTAATGCTCAGTAGGTTATGTTTAAGTCCATCTACAAACCAAACATTATTAATTGAGATACAGGAGTTACCAATAATACTCATACCAATGATCTTTCCTTTCTGATTTTCTCCAAATTCCCCAGTTCCTCCCTCATTCAGAATTAGGGTTTGGAACATATGCTTTTCTTCTGTCGTATGTCGTGAGCAACCACTGTCCAGGTACCATGATTGTTGCTTTTTCTCCCTTGAAGCATGTATGTAGAAAAAATAATTTGATATTTAGGTACCTATAGTCTTATGGGTTCTTTAGGGTTAGTTTTGCCATGTTTCTTCTTGTTTTGTACCTTTTCTCTCATATGATAAGGCTTATGATCATTTAACACTTTTGATTTTAAAGTTCTATTGTCTTGAATGGATGTTGACCTTAGGTTCTGAACCTTTCATAACCTTAGCTTCTGATGTATTAGGTTCTGCCTTCTTAAGAACCTTTGACTTTAGAGTTTTAGGTTCTAGTTTCTTCAGAACCCTTGACTCAACAGCTATAGGTTCTGATTGGTTCAGAACCTTTGCATATTCAGAAACATGTACAAAATAAGATTCAACCCTTTCTGAGCAGAGCTTGAAGAAGAAGGATTTGTTGGTTTACTCAAGATTTCAAACATTGGATTAAAATATTTTTGGGAGTAAGCAAAACCTTCCCTTTGCTTCTACTTACACCATAAATCATGGAAGCAAGTTTATTTCTATTAAAACCATTTATCATAAACTTCTGAAGAGCCATTTCATACTCATCAAGTAGTTTATCAGACACTTCTTATACTAGAGCAATATGATCTTTCTCCGGGGCTTCATTTTTGCTTTGAATAAAATTTAATTCTTCCTTCAAAAGATCATATTGCTTTTTCAATATTTTCATGTGCTTCGCTTTCTCTTGACACATTCCCATTAGGTATTGAATGAAAGTAATTAAATCAGAACAAGATAGTTTAGAAAATACCTCATATTCTTCCTCAGACTTTGAACCAGAATTTGATTCAAATTATGCTTCAAAAGATGTAAGAGTCATCAAAGCATGGTTGGCTTGCTCTTTATCCTTTTCAGAGTCTTCTTCATTGTCAAGTTCATCCTATGTTTCCATGAAAATCTTCTTGAACTTGTTTCTAAAGCTATCCTTATGAAAGTTTCCCTTCTTTGACTTGCCTTTTTGCACTTCTGGACAATCAACATTGAAGTGACCAGGCTTCTTGCAGTTGAAGCATCTTTTTTTATCATCTTTGTTTTCTCTGAAGCTAGACCCTCTGAAGCCACTGCTTCTGCCAGAGAATATTTTATTCTTCTTGCCCAGATACTGAAACCTTTTGATGATAAAGGTCATTTCCTCATCGTCTGAATCATCTTCAAAACCTTTTGCATGAGAAGCTTCTTCAAACTCATAGACTTGAGGAGCCTTGACAGTTTTAGCAATAGATTTCAAAGCCAAAGGCTTTGGCTTCCTGACGGGTTCATTTCCATTGAGCTCTATCTCATGGCTCTGGAGGTTGCTGATAAGGATTTTAAGAATTAATGTGATTAAGACTTTTGCCTCTTGGATAACTGTCACCTTGGGTATGTATCTTAAAGGAAGACTCCTAAGAAATTCTTGACATGATCAGAGGTAGTATAACTCTTGTTCAAAACCTGAAGTCCAGATACAAGAACTTGAAACCTTGAAAACATGGTTTCAATATCTTCATCATCCTTCAATCTAAACAACCCATATTGTTGAACCAGAAGGTTAGCTTGAACTTACTTAACATATTGATTCTCTTCATATGTGGCACATAGGGATTTAAAAATGGTCTTAACAGTAGATTTATTAATCATTTTTATATACTCTGAATGAGGTAGAGCATCAACCAAGATGCCTCTAACTCTATGATGTTTTCTATAGATCTTTTTCTGAGCACGTGTGAGAGTTTTTCTGTCATACATCATTCCAACTCCATTGATTGAAATATAAATGTCATCTTCCAAAATATATCACAACTCATTATCAAGACTTATGATATGAGTATACATCTTGCTCTTCCACCATTCAAACTCAGTAGTCTCCACTAAAAGTTGGAGGTCTAGTTGTATAATTGTTCTTTTCTGAAGTGATATAATCATGATTAATGGAAGCATGTGAATGAGTAATAGCACTACCAATTTCAGAAACTCCATACATGATTACATATGTTTTTCTCAGGATCTTTCCTGCACCATTGTTAAGTGTTTAACACAGAACGTGCTCTGATGCTAACTGAAGGTGAGAAAAACACTAGAAGGGAGTTGAATTGTGTTGAATTTTTATTTCTTTTTAAACTCTTGGTCAAATTCTAAATACAAAGTATAGAATCTGAATCTGAGGTTAAAGATAGGCAGCGGATAAATGATGCAAGAAAGAAGAGAGAAACACGTAGTTATCCTGGTTCCTCTTAGAATTTGAGAGTAGTTCAGTCCCCTTGTACGTACAAGAGATTTTCACTATAATCACATAAGATTACAAGTTTGCTCAAGCCCACAAGTAAGAGACTTTCAATGCTCAAACACTAAATTAAGAGACTTATATGCTCAAGCACGAGGAGAAAAGACTTCTAATGCTCAAACACTAAAGTAAGAGACTTATATACTCGAGCACACAAGCAAAATACTTCCAATGCTCAAACACTTAGTAATAGACTTCTAACAATCTATCTAACAGATAAAAGATTGTTTGAGGTAATACACTTGATATACAATAAGAGGTGTAGAAAGAATACAATGCAAATAGACTCTTTTAAGACTTAGGGATTTCTAAGATATACAAGGATAAGAAATCCTAAGTTCATCTTATGTTTTTGTTTTGACAGAGTAATTTCTCTTTTTGTGTCAATAGATCATTAGTTGTTTTACTTCAAGTCTTCATCTCCTTAAATAGAGAAGCAAAAGAGTCGTTGAAGATTCAGCACAGGAGAGTATTTGAAAAGCTTGAATAGAGACGTTGAAATGTTTCTTCAAATGATTATTGTCATTGAAAGTT
The DNA here is from genome assembly GCF_024323335.1 of Lathyrus oleraceus. Taxonomy (NCBI): domain Eukaryota; kingdom Viridiplantae; phylum Streptophyta; class Magnoliopsida; order Fabales; family Fabaceae; genus Lathyrus; species Lathyrus oleraceus. The sequence continues at coordinate 110,164,271 of NC_066583.1, forward strand.
TGTTTGAAATTTCTTTGCTACAAGAGGAATTATCAGTTGTATCCCAACTGACTCTATGAAGAAAAAGAGCTTAGGTATTCACGTGACAAAGTAGGATCAGAGGTCGACATTGACCTATTAGAGTCACCTTGGTCCTTGCGCTTTGACTGGCTCATGTTTGATCTTCAGAAGCAGACTTCTTCAAAGTATGGTCTTTAGAGGTTGACTTCTTCAAACTCTGACTTTCAGATATTCATCTCTTTAGAAGTTGATTTCTTCAGAGTCTGGTCTTCAGCTTCTGATCCATCAAATTCCGGTCTTTAAGTTTCTCTTAAGATGTTTATAGTCAGAATTAATACTTGGATTATTCATAAAATTAGGATGTTCTAGTCTAAGATGCCACATATTAGGCAATTAGCATCTACACTTGTAGAAAAAGCACCAGGTACAACTTTGTAGGTGTTTAATTGGATGCATTGTATGGTAAAACACTAGCTGGATTCCAATGTCTTGACTGATGTCATGACATGCTGTGAAGGTGTTTGTGTGACTGCATTGTAGGTTAGATTATCTAACTGTACTCTGATGTCTTGACTGATGTCATGACACACTTGAGTAGTTTACTGCAGGATTAGCTAATACAGGATTTATTGAATGTCAAATTGGATGTGGTGACATTCATCCCTGTCAGCAGATACTGAGGAATAGAGCAGTTGGTGTTCTGTTAGAACTCAGTATTTATTTTCAGTCTGGTTATCAAGGAAATACCAGATCTGGCATAAGGCCTACTGTCTGAATGTCAAACTGGATGTTATGACATTCATCATTGACAGCATATACTGAACAATAGACAGAGTGGTGTTCTGCTACACTTTAGTATGTTTCTCAGTTTGTTCTTCAAGAGGATAACAGAACTGGAGGCTAAGTGTGTAAATGTCAAATTGGATGCCTTGACATTTATTAATGTAAGCTGTTACTATAGAATGAACAGATTGGTCCTGTACAGTTCAGCAAATTTGTACAGTCTGTTTTCAGGAAAAACAGACTTAGCATATGGACCTTGATGTCAAGCTGAATGTTGTGACATTCATTCCTGACAGCATATGCTATATTGTAGGTTGTTTAGTTTTCTGTTTCAGCTTTTTCTCAGGCTATTCTTCAGGGATTCAACGGCTGAGAGAAAATCCAGGAAATCAACAACCAAGCTACATTTAATGAACCTAACAAATAGCCTATTTGTTAGTAACCTAGATATGGAATTTAGGGAAACTCGCGTGACCTTAAATTCAGGAGAATACAAGTGCAAGGCCCAAGTACTGCAATATAAAAGGAAGTCATTCCTTCATTCATAACTGGGGATTTTGAGGCGTGAAGATTTAGTGTGTCCATCATACTTCACTGCTGTATTTTTGTGAGTCTTGTATTAGACATATCTTGTAAACCAAGCTATTATCACGTAGATGATTGCTTTGGTATAGGGTGTTCATTGAGTTGTAAGTGTTGTGTCACTCTAAGCTTTTAAGCGTGAGTGCTGTGTATCTTGATTAAAGCTGTTAAGCACAATCAAGAGTTGTTTGAAGTGTGACTTCAAAATTGTCTTTAATATTGATTAAAGGTAGTAATCACTGAGGTGATTGAGGGGGAGTGAGTAGGAACTCTGATCTTAGTGTAAGATTGAAATTGCATTGGGTAGGGATTAAGTGAAGAGTTGTAAACGGGTGAGTTTAGCTTTGAATTTATACTACTAATAGTGGATTTCCTCCCTGGCTTGGTAGCCCCCAGACGTAGGTCATGTTGGACTGAACTGGGTAAACAATTGCTTGTGTTTTTTACTGCACTTACTTTTAAGTTCTGCATAATTCTTGTCTGTGCAGAATTGGATGTCATAACGATCCGTGTGACATCGAAGGTCTGATAACTAGAATTTCAATTGGCATCAGAGCAGGCACCCTGCCTGTTAATTTCTGGGTGAGATCTAGGGAAGTTACTTTCTAGTACCATGGACAAGGATATAGGACACTCAAATAGACCACCCATGTTGGATGGCTCTAACTATGATGACTGGAAGCCTCGTATGATAGCCTTCTTAAGGTCTCTAGATAGCAAAGTCTGGAGAGCTGTCAACAAAGGATGGGAACATCCAACGAAGACAGGTGAAGATGGAGTCAGTGTGCAAATTCCTGAAGAAGAGTGGGACAAGGAGCAAGAGGCATTAGCCCTTGGAAATTCTAAGGCCTTGAATGCATTGTTCAATGGAATCAGTAAGAACATCTTCAGGCTGGTGCACCACTGTGAGATAGCTAAGGAAGTTTGGGATACCCTCAAGATAACCCATGAAGGTACTTCCAAGGTGAAGATGTCCAAACTTCAGATGCTGACCACCTGTAACACCTCAAAATTTGCCCTCCTCTCTTAGGACTAGCTTGAGCATTGCATATCATTTTGTAGGTCATTAGGCATTGCATAATTGCATATCATGTGGCTACATTGAGCAAGTCATCCTCCTAAGTCTTGATCAGAAGATAAAAGAGGTTGAGATGCAAGCTGAGGGTTTCATTGACTGAATTGATCATTAATCATCTGAGGGTGTGTGATTCAAATTAGGGTTTCTTGATTCTCAAGGGGGTTGAGCTTCATCTTGGTTGCAATGATACATCATCATCATCATGGTCTTGATATCATCCAAGAGATTGATCAGATACCTTGGGATTAGGGTTTTGACCACTGGTCAACCCTAATCAGTTGAATCATCTCCATTGGGCCAGTCAGGGCTTGGCAAGGAGATGAGGGTTTCAATGGATATGGGGATCATTTCATGATTATATGGAGCTTATGGAAGCTAGGGTTACATCATTGAGCCATGTCATCAGGAGTTTGAGGCTCAACTTGATCAGTCCATAGCCAAATTCATCTATCAGTCAGAAAAGTCAAATGTGGTCAACTGTGCCTGAAATGATGGATTTGGAGGTGGGAGAGGGTTAGATACTTCATTCATGTCTAAACAAGTTTCATTTGACATTTCAAACATCAAGAATGAAGAAAATAAAGTCAGATGAAAACTTTCCAAAAATAGAAAGTGACTTGTAATTGAAAATTGCCAAAAATGGAAAGTTTTTCTCCTCAAAATTACGTGTCCAAAAATGTTTCAAATGAAATTTTGTTCAACATGAAAGTTGTAGATCTTGCTCTCACCTTTCCAAAAAGTCCAAGAACATGAATTTCTCATGTGTGGTTGGCAAGATATGGATTGATCATTGTCCAAAAAAGTTGATTTTCAAAGTGGCATAACTTTTGATTCACAAGGCCAAATTGAGTGAGGTTTCTTTGAGCAAACTCCATTTGACATGTACTATCATGATCCATCATCACATTTCATCAAAACTCATCACATAAAAAGTCCATTTTTCAAGTGGACTTAATTTGAAAAAGTGGAGGGAAAAAGTGATTTTGAGAAATAAACGTGGTTTTCACATAATTCCAATTGCAATAGCTCACAAATACCATTTGTAACTTGCTGCAACAAAGAATTTTCACTGTTACATTGGTTTGGCATAAGTGAGGTGAAATTACCAATTGTCCATTTAGCATAAAAGTGCATTTTCACTAATCCATTTCATTAGCACTAATTAGGATTAGAATCATCATTAACATAACATATAAAAGCCTAATCATAACTGTTTTCATGATAATCATAACAGAATTTCATTCTAGATCTGAAAATCTCAAAAACCTCTTCACTTTCTCTCTCACTTTTTTTCCAAAAATTTGCATAAACCTTGCATAGATCTTCATCCATTCATCATCTATATGCATTATTGAAGCTAATTGGAGCAAGGATTCATCATTTCCAAGCCAAATTTTGGACTGTTAAAGTGAGGTGCAACAATGGCAATTCAAGATTTGAGCAAGATCGTGCATAATTGAAGTACAAACTTTGTTCCATTCACCTTCCACATCATCATAGAAGTTCTGTTTTCATGTTACAAGGCCTAAAACGCACGAATTCACAACTGCACATCATTGAAGGTGATTTTTCGACCTTAATAATTCTTGAATTTGTTTGATGCTTTAGATAGATCTTTGAATGTAGAGAATTCTGCAATTTGAACCACTAAATTTGGTTGAGAAACGAGGAAGTTATGATGATTTGAAGTTTTGTGCACAAACATGTTTTGCTTTGATTGTTTTTATTTAGGAGGAATTAGGCTAAAATAATTATAGATTCATGATGTACGTTGAAAGACCTTTCCGTTGATATAAAGTTTGTCCAATTTGGTGAACATTTGTTCTTGAGCCTATGAACACATGAAGAACATGAAGAACACTTGAAAAATTGCAAAAAACCATATGCTAGATCCAAATTAGCGTTACTGTTCATGTTGCCTTGTGTTTGAGCGCGCCAGGCTGTCAAATAACGGACACGCTTCGATTCCCCGCGCCAACACTTTCATTTTGGCTTTTGCAATTTATTTCCTTGCCTTCACATGCCTTATTTCACATTTTTTTATTTTTTCATGACATTCAAAAATTCATATCTCCATAACCATAAATCCAATTGATGTGAAATTTTTTGCACCATGATCCTTGCCCTGTCTAGTATGTTTTGGTGATTTTTGTGGAAATTTTGCACGTGTAAATTTTGGCATGGCCTAGGGTTTGTATGAACATATGTTTGCTTGCACCTTGCTCACTCTTTTGCTCATAAAATGATTATGCTTCATTAGAAATTCATCAAATTTTTTGTGCTTAAACTAGACTCATTCCTGGTCATTTTGGTATGTGGTTTGTAATTTTTGAGTTCCTGGATTGAGAGTTATGACATGATCTTTGGAGGTGTGACATTTTTTGTATCACACCATGTCTTGTGCATCTTCTTGATTTTATTTTCTATGCTTATTGAACTTGAATTGAGCTGGATTTTTGTATGAGGATACTTGTGAATGTTGAGAATGCATGTGAATTTTTCTGGAATTTTTGAATCCATTTCCTATTTGATTGGGATTTTATTTGCTGTTTAGCCATTTGTGAACTTTTTGTGAGACATGTTTTTAATTGATTTATGAAATTCTGGATATGTATTGGATGGACTTGAAATTTGTGGAGTGATTTTAGACACATTGAAGTGTATCATGGTTTTGGTTTGGTGCATTTATCATGTTCCTACACTGTTTTATGCTTGCTTGAAGTTGATACATGAAATTGTGCCTTGTTTGGACTTGTATAAGCATGACTTGACTTAGTGAATTTAATTTCCATACTTCCTCTTGTCCAAATAGCCTGAAATTTGATATGTTGCTCATTAAATGTGTTCTGTTTAAGCTTGAAATTTCTTGGAATTTATTGAGCTATTTTGGTATTGGTTTGATTGTGATCATTCTGTTTGCTCCAATGTGATTCCAAAGTGCATAGTTTGACATGTTTTGTGTATGAAATGGATTTGGTGCATAGTTTTGATGTGAGACCAATTGGACCTTATTCTTGATTGATTAATCTTGGTTTTGGTTAATTTTCACTTACTGTTTTGAATTTTTCACCTCCTTTTGACCCTAGGCTTGTCCTAGTGGTCTTGCTTCTCATGTTTGAGTTTGCTTTTCAGGTTAGGAAGCAAATGCTTTAAGGAGATTAATGCAAGTTGATTGAGTTTGGTTGATTGTTATGAACTAACTTGTTCTATTTTGTAGGATGCTTAGCTCACTTGCTTTAGACTTGTGCTTTGCACATGTGATTGATTGTGTTGACTGTTGGCTCTTATCTTGTCTGTTTTGACTTTGTGATTGGTATACTGACTGTATTTGATTGATTTCAGGTACATTAGTTGCTAATAGTTCTTTGAGAACTTGTTGTGTTGCTGCTTGGTTGTATAAACCAATTGAGATAGAATTTCTTTTCTCCATGTAGTATGGAAGACCTGGCCTGTTACTTGGCCAGGCACCTGTCTGAAGTCCTCCTTAAGAGGCAATGATTGTGCTTGTTTATATTTGTCCCCAAGCAGGAAAAGACCTTTGTTAAGGCAATTGGCAGACACAAGAGATGTGTAGTCCACCTCCTGCTATTCTTGTTGAGTCGTCCCTTGGCTCACATCAGATGTTGATGCCTTGTGGACATTAACCCAAGATCAGTTGAGTCAGTGTCGTAAGTGTAGAAGGGTTCCCACTTTCTGGACCCACACTTCTTTGTCTGAAGCTCTCCCTGGCCAGGGATAAGAGCTGTGAGGCACACCCCTCACTCCCATTTCATCTGGCTTCACCCTGACTCTCAATGTCAGGGTTAAGAGCTAACATCACCTGACACAGTTGTGTTGCTTTTGCAACTTAACCCTTGATTAAGCCCACCTTGTCTGGATATACTGTGTGCTAATTGCGAATGTTTGCTTTTTTTTATTATGCTTGCATGCTTTGCTTTGCCTGTTTAGGATTAGCTTGCTGCCTGTGCAAGTTAGGATAGAAACCATAACATAGGGCAATGATGCATGATAACATCTAGGCTCGAGTCCAGCTCCCTAGTAGTGTGTCTCCCTTTGTATCTGGTTAGAATTTCTTTCCCGTTCAGGGGAACTACGTCGCCCTGATCCTCATACCAGATGAGGTACGTCGGCAGGAGACCGTGCGAGGCCTCTCCGGGCACTTTTTTTTCTTTTTGTGTGTGTTTGCTTGACAGTTGCTAGGCTCGAGTGCCTGACTCCTTAGTAACTTGTTGCTTGTTTGTTCTTGTGTGTCAGGATATGGATGTAAGACCAGCGATTGGCTGTCCGTATCCTGATTGTGTTTGTTTGGTTCGGAAGCCGATGTAAGTCCAGCGATTGGCGTTCGGGTCCCATGTTTGCCCGTGTTTGTGTGTGTCTTGTTTGGCGTGCGTGAGCCGAACTACGGCAGCTCTGATTCTCGTTCCAGAAGAGATACGTAGGCATAGGATGCGATATCCTAGCGAGCCCTCTCCTCTCTTTCCCCACCTGTATTGTCTTCAGTTTGTGTGTGTGTGTGGTGTTTGTTTTAGCAACCTTAACCTATCTTTTAGAGCGTGGATCCCGTCGAGTACGACGGATGCGTAGGGGTGCTAATACCTTCCCTACGCATAACCGACTCCCGATCCCATTCTCTTTGGTCGCGAGACCATGCTTTTCCCAGGTTTACTTCGAGCGTTTCCTTTCCCTCTTTTGGGATAAATAACGCACGGTGGCGGCTCTGTGTTGTTTTTGTTTCAGCCCGCCGGTTGTTTTTCGCGGATGCGCCAGCTGGCGACTCTGCTGGGGACTACAGAAGTTGACCTATTGCTGGTCCATCTTCCCTAAGCGAGTCTCTCCTAGCGTTCTAGGATAGTTTAGGTTGCTTGTGCTGCTTTATTTATTGCATTTATTATTCTGTTGTGTATATATTTGCATAAATGTTTGCATGCATCATACTATCATGTTGTCGTCCTCTGTGCAGGTGGTTCCTTGTTTGGGGTGGGTGTTCTGAGTGGGGCTAAAACCCAGGCCCGAGTATACACCTAGGATTAGTGTGGTCTCACGTTCCTCATTTGCTTTATCAGCATATTGTTGCAACGTGACATACCACAAGCCGGACGAGGTTCATTTGATAGTGCCCTTCCTTTGTGGAGTATCCACTTTGGTTGTGTCACTTCATCTGAACTATTGACTTAGGTGATCGTTCTTTCCCGGATCTTTGGTTTAGACGATCTCAGGAGAGCTACAATGGCACACCCAAAAGGGCAAACCCGTTGAGTATCTTTGCCCGATTGTCGAAACTATTATCCGCCTTAGGATGACCTGATTAGAATTTACCTGTGAGGGGAGGGTGATTCTTTCAGATGCATGTTCTGTTGGTGACTTTGATGGTGACTATTGGTTCCGTTGATCAGAGTCATATTTATAAGTCGGATTTATGGGCCTTTGTTTCAGACACGCCGGAGTGCTGTCCGTGTTATTTATCAGTGGGGATCCGTTTATTTCAGGATTCCCCGGGCCGATTCAGAGTTTGTTGTGGTTATCTGCTCAGAGTTTGTCTGGTGATGATGGTGATGTATCTTTCAGTTCCGTTTATTTCGGAACCCTTGAGTTGGATTTGTGATGGCTCAGTACCTCAGATGGTTGTGATCAGTTCATGGGCCGTAACTCAGTGCAACAGATGATTAGATGACTTGGAGGATGGCACAGTGCATTGCATTCACGCATCAGCATCATCCACATTTTGCATTTATCGGCATCTAACTCACGTCTATCCATACTCAGGGTACATTCTCGATTGAGATTCTGGTTGAGAGACATCCGGATGTCAGAATGTTATTGATGAAATATTGTCCGTCTCGATGAAACCAGAATCAAAGGACGGAATCTTCCTCGCATGGATAGACGTTGCATTCATGCATATTAACCTATTTGTTGTTTTGTAGGTGTCAGTATCTAACCGGTGCACACAACTTTTCCGCCCAGATACCCTCCCAGACTCAGCAAATCCGAACTGATGGATCCACCCAACACCGGCATTCTCGAACTAAAAGAGATGATGAGGGAGTTGTTCAGTGTTGTGCAAGGGCTTGCCTTGGGACAGAAAGCCATGGTGGAGAGATTGGAAAGGATTGAAGGCTGGATGATCAAGGAGAAAGTTCAGGGAAAGGTTCCGTCATCCGAAGTAAACAACCCCTCTGGCGCCGTGGTAAGAAAGCCCCCTGACAATGGTCAGCGCAAGAAGGAGATTGAACCAGGTGGTGTGCAAGCAAAAAGAGAACGCGGTAAGGATCGTTACCACCCATATGCTGATACGACAACGATCCCTACTAGTAATCAATCTGCACAACAGCAGCAACCACCACCTCAATTGAGAGCACAAAGAGCTGGGGGCCAAGTGAGAAGAAGGACGACAGACCGTCATTTCAATAGGCCGCCTGTGACTTACGCCTCACTGTTTAAAAGGTTGAAGGATATTGGGTTGGTGCAGCCGAGGATATTGGTTCCAGGGAAACCGGATCAGAGGGTTGCCAGTTACGATGAGAATGTCAAGTGTGAGTTCCATGCTGGGGCACCCGGACATCACATTGAGGATTGCAAAGCTTTTAAGCATGTGGTCCAAGACTTGGTGGATTCTAAGGCAATCAACTTTGCACCGACGACAGACGATAGTGCTAACCCCGCGACAAGGCATGGTCCTGTAAAAGTGAAACTGATGTCGACGGACAGGAAAGGGATAGAGGTGACTGAGAAGGATCAGTTAAAAATGCTGATGTCCATGGTCCCAAAACCCCTGAGGAAGGGTGGAGCTTGCCCTGGTGTTGATGATTGTTGTGCGGCTGTCGCCACAAAGGGGTGTGTAGTGATGGGAAAAACAATCCAGAGAATGATGAAAGTAGAAATGGGCGATGTGAGATGTAAAGCACCCAGTCTGGCAGTTGAAACCGTCAAGGTGGAAAATGCCATTGGTGTTAAGAAAGAGAAAAAGTCGTCCATTTCTTCTTACAAGCAGGCAGTGGAAGTGGTGAGAAATGGAGGGATCCTAGGCTGGGGAAAGATCATAGGCATTATGGTGAAGGCGGATATGTTCGGGGTTGGCTATCAACCAGATCGAGAATCGTCTAGACAAAACAGAGGACGCCGTCCACCGTTCACATTTGTCAGTGCTGGAATGCTAGATCTAGGTCACGCCTATACAGTGGGTGAAGAGATTGACAGTGACCGCGAGCTGGAGTCGTGGATAAAATCGTGCGTACCAGGAAGCTGGAAGGCCTAACAGATCAGCACCGTCACTCATTCGGAAGAGTAATATTTCTTGTTTTCAGTTTTATTTGCATGAAAGCCATACGTGTTGCCCGACACGTAATGGTTCATTGTAAGGGCCATCTCATATGTTAAATTTTGCAACATTTTGCATCATTAATAAATGGATGTTTTTCACATTAAAAGCGGTGTTCCCTGTTTTTCATTTATTTTTACAGTTTAAAAACAAATAAAAATGGCAATGTTTGTTTTCATTTTTTCCCTTTTTGATTTGTCTCGTTCCGACTTCGAAAAATAATTCTCCGGATCTCATTGATAACAAATCGGTTACACCTCTGTATGACTTCGACAATCCGATCTATCATGCCGAAGAAGAAGGCGAAGAAGATTGTGATCTGCTGGAAGATTAACCAGGTTGTTGAAACAAGAGGAGAAGGTGATTCAGCCGCACGAGGAGCGATGCGAGATTGTTATTCCAGGCACCGCCGAGGTCAGAAAGGAAATGAAAATTGGGGCCGCTTCAGAGGCAAGTCGAAAGTAGAGTGGTAGCCTTGTTGAAAGAGCATGTGGATACCTTCGCCTGGGTGTGTCAGGATATGCCAGGGTCGGATATCGGTGTCGTTGTGCACAAGCTACCATGGAGAGAAGACTGTCCTCTAGAGAAGCAGAATGCCGGTGCTACTTATCAGAGAGCCATGGTGACTTTGTTTCATGATATGATTCATCATGAAATTGAATGCTATGTTGATGACATGTTAGCAAAGTCCCAAACAGAAGAGGGGCATCTGGCAGATCTGGCCAAGCTGAGTAGACCAGTTGAGACAATTCGAACTGAGGTTGAATTCATATAAGTGCACTTTCAGGGTGCGGTCCGGTAAGATGTTGGGGTTCATTGTAAAAGAGGAATCGAGGTTGGTCCTGCTAAAAAAAAAAAAAAAAAAAAAAAAAAAAAACAAGAAACGCCTGAACCGAGAACAGGAAAGAGGTTCGTGGTCTATTAGGTAAATTGAACTACATGTCATGGTTCACATCTCCTCTAACAGCCACGTGTGAACCCATATTCAAGCTGAGAAAGAAAGATCAAACGGTCAGGTGGAATAGTGATTGCCAAGGGGCATTGGAAAATAAAAGAATAAGTTGCAGGAACCTCCGATTCTGTTGCCTCCCTATGGAGGGAGACTGTTAATCTGGTACTTGACAGCCCTCGAGGGGTCTATGAGGTGCATATTGTGTCAGCATGACGAGTCTTGTCGAAAAGAGCATGCAATTTACCTTAGCAAAAAGTTTACCGACTGTGAAACAATACATTCACTGCTCGAGAAAACTTGATGTACTTTGGCATAGGCTGCTCGCCGACTGAGACAGTATATGCTAGTTCATACCACTTTGTGGATTTCAAGATGGATCTGATCAGGTACATTTCTGAGAAGCCAGCAGTGACCGGACGGGTTGCAAGAGGGCAAATGATTTTGATTGAATGCGATATTCAGTACACCGCTCAGAAAGCAATCAATGGGAGTGTATTGTCTGATTACCTCGCCCAACAACCCGTAGAGGATTATCAACCGATGAGGTTTGAGTTCCCTGATGAGGACATCTCGAGGTGCTCCAATCGAAAGATTGAGAGTAACCGATCCCGGAGGAGGGGCCTGACCCTGAATCCGAACGGATTCTAATGTCTGATGGGGTTAATGTGGACGAGTTAATGCTTTGGTTACGCCGAAGGGATCCCATGTTCCCTTCGTTTCCAGGTTAGCATTCGAATGCACCGACAGTATGGGCAAGTGTGAAGCTTGTATCCTGGGTATTGTACCTCGGTGCGCCTGCTGGGGCAACGCCTTTCTCACTCGTATAAGAAGGAATCGATGCTGCCACCGGTTGAGGTCCAGATTCCCTCTTTGAGAGTCCTGATGGACGTGAAGTTGCAAGAGGCTGAATGGGTAAGGACCCGGTATGAAGAGTTGAGCCTGATTGAGGAAAAGAGGCTGGCAGCCATCTGTCATGGGCAGTTGTATCAGCAGCGGATGAAACGTGCTTTTGACAGAAAGGTACGACCTCGGGTATATCACGTAGGTGATATGGTGCTGAAAAGGATCCTTCCTCCTCAAAACGATCGTAGGGGCAAATGGACACCCAATCATGAATCCCCAGCATGGTCAAGAAGGTTTTCTCCGACAGAGCCTTGTTGCTGATGACCATGAGTGGCGAGGATTTTCCATCCCCTGCAAATGCGGACGCAGTTAAAAAATACTTCGTATAAAAAGACCCGCTGGACGAAAAGAACAAAATAGTCCAGGCAAAAAGGGGCATCCCGGCGAACCAAAAAACAGAAAGAAAAGGTTCGGGCAAAAATTAGGGATAAAATGAAAACTGTACACCCGGCAAGTCGAAAACCTGAAAAGGCGACTTGGGCAAAAAAGGGTATCCCGGTGGACTGAAAACCCGAAAGGGCGGTCCAGGCAAAAGAGGGATTGAAACGAACAACTGCGTCTGGCATGATCGTTTGCTTTGGTTAAGGCACATGGATAATACCCGGTAGGGATCAATCAGAATCGTCTTGTTCAGAAGGCAGAAAGCACGGAGAGTCTGAGGACATATGGGGTGTAACTGAGTTGGGACTCGATGAGATTACGGGTTTCACATTGCCATTAGGATAGATTTTTCCTTTTGTGCGCAATTACCTCTTTTCAGGAATTTCTTCCTTTGTATTGCTCAATTTGAGCCACACACTTTTCAATTAATAAAATGCAGATTCAGTCAAATAATTTTTGTTTTTGTTTTTCATTACCGCTTTGATTGCAAAAACATCAGATTATTTTGATAAAGAATCTTGCATTGTAAGACATACAGGTCCCTTCCAATGCATGCTTATAAGATTGAAAAACTTGAAATCTTATTCGGAAGGTTGAGTGACCCAAGTGTTGAAATCTTGACACGCCTGGGGCACGGTTTTATCTAACGATCTCTTTTGCAGGAACTGTTAGATATTTTCACTCACTTGCAGGTTGTGATGTGGAAGCTTTTGACAAAACAAATCCCCACGGAGTCCAATCAGGGACGAAGGAACAGAGGGATGGTGAAAAGACGACGAGACGTACGACGATCCTTGAGATTAATCAAGAAGACTCTTCAAAGTCTGAAGATTGAAAAGTATGTGTAAATCCCAGGAGTTCGCTCTCCGTCGAGTGCGGAGCGGTTTGGAATACAAGATGATGGAGCAGAAAAGTTCCAGACGAGTCTGGGAGTTCTCAAAATTGGAAAGCTGACAATGGATTTGGATGGTGAATGCCAGGGTTCGACGAGTCGACGGGTGTTCAGTACCAGAATTTCCTTATCTCTCCAAGCAGAGTCGTGAGGACTAATTCCCCAGCAGATCCAAGGTCTGTGGCTTCCCTAGCAGGGTCAGGATGGTTATCCCCAGCAGGTTTCAGATTGATGCTGCCCCAGTCGCCAGGTCTGGAGGTTGCTCTTTCCCAGCGGAGGTATCTGTGAGGGTTTCCCAAGCAGAGTCGGGATTGTTGCATCCCCAGCAAGTCAAAGACCGTTGTTTCCCCACAGAGTGCGTGGTGATTCTTTCCCCGGTGAAGTCCCCAAACGGATCGGGTGCAGAGGGGATTATTCAGCAAGGGTTGCCTATTTCCCAGCAGCGAGGCTATTCCCCAGTAGGGTGGAGATTGGAGTGTCGTCGAGTTCCTCAGAAGAGTGTCTCGAGCTCCCCAGAAGAGTCCCTTGAGGGGAATGCTTTTTTATGCATGCATCATTTAGGAGATCATAGCATATTGCATAATAAACTGCGTAACATTTCCATAATTATGGAGCATTGCGCTAAAAATCATCATGCATCATCATTGCAAGCATCAGCTAGTCTCAAGCCGGGGTCGGCGTTTGAGATTTATGTTTCGCCAGTGGGTGAAGGTGTTACTCAAGCTGTGGTTACCGTTTGAGAGGTGGTTTCGCTGGTTGGAAGATCAACATCAGCATTGCAAGCATAAGTTAACCCCAAGCCGTGGTTACCATCCAAGAATGGGTTTTGCCGGTCAGTGAAGATGATACTCTGAGGAGTTTGGTACTGTATCAACAATATTCCCCAGTAGTGCGATACTGGAGGAGATTTCTGTCGTGCGAGACAGAAGTTGGAAGATGTTACTCTGAGGAGTTTAACATCATGACGTCAATGTACCCCAGTAGTGCGATACTGGAGGAAGCTTTTCCGTCGGATAGAGATGGAAATGAAGATCGCGATCAGCGCGACTCGAGCCGTGGTTACCGCTTGAGATTTGGTTTCGCTGGATGGTGAAGGTGTCACTCCGAGGAGTTCAGCATCGTGATTTTGGAGCAACGGTATTTCCCAGTTAATCCCCGGCAAGCGTCTGCCTGGTTCTGACATATGTGGATGTCGTTCCTGCGATACCAGTAAGTGTCGTGTCGATCCCCGTCTGGTCGAGTTTTCTTTGGTGTCAAGTAAACATCATTGTTCCATGTCCAGTAAACGTCGAATTTCCTCCCAATCATCAGTTAATGTCTGGTCGAGCTTTCTTTGGTGTCAAGTAAACATCATTGTTCGATGTCTATTAAACGTCGAGTTCCCTCCCAGTCATCAGTTAATGTCTGGTCGAGTTTTCTTTGGTGTCAGTAAACATCATTGTTCGATGTCTAGTAAACGTCGAGTTTCCTCCCAGTCATCAGTAAGTGTCTGGTCGAGTTTTCTTTGGTGTCAAGTAAACATCATTGTTCGATGTCCAGTAAACGTCGAGTTTCCTCCCAGTCATCAGTAAATGTCTGGTCGAGTTTTCTTTGGTGTCAGTAAACATCATTGTTCGATGTCCAGTAAACGTCGAGTTTCTTCCCAGTCATTAGTCAGTGTCTGGTTGAAGGTGTTACTCTGAGGAGTTTAGCATCATGACGTCAGATCAGCAATGTTCCCCAGTAGTGCGATACTGGAGGAAATTTTTCCGTCAGACGGAGATGGGAATAAAATCAAAGGACGTTACGCGATCAGCGCGACAATCGGGGTTCAAATGGAGAAAGGGAAATGTTGAGGCATTTTCTGGAGATCGGGGTTCAATTGGAGAAAAGGAAGTGTTGAGGCATTTTCTGGAGAGCGGGGTCCAAATGGAGATTGGAGTTGAAGATTATATCCGGGATGAGGTCCTCGGGATTATCTTCTGTTCATGTGTCACCTTAAGACTTTGGCTGAGGCCAATGGAGGTCGTTATGGGTGTCTTCTGAGGAAGAGATGCACATGTTACCTTCCTTTTGTGAAGGTGTACCCTCTGATATGTCGCCATCAGAGTGGTGTTTGGTGTTATTTCCGACATTGCCAGCGGAATTATCACAAGAAAGCGGAGAACGGGGTTCAAATGGAGAAAGGGAAATGTTGAGGCATTTTCTGGAGAGCGGGGTTCAAATGGAGAACGGGAAATGTTGAGGCATTTTCTGGAGAACGGGGTTCAAATGGAGAAAAGGAAATGTTGCGGCATTTTCTGGAGAACGGGGTTCACAATGGCGATCACAAGTTATCGTCAGGCGACTGGGGTTCAAAATGGAGCGAATGGGGTTCATTATTTTGGCAAACAAGATGTTGGGGTTCAACTGCGGTGATCCGGGATCATTTGCGCGAAGGAAAATTTCGGGGTTCAAGAAAGCGAAAAAAGAGAAAATTTCAGGGTTCAAGAAAACGAAAAGAGAAAATTTTCGGGGTTCAAGAAACGGTAAAAAAAATAGATAATCCCCAGCGGATATGTGGTGTTCGTGCCATGGTTATCCCTGCGTTACCATTTATTTTGGTATACAGGTCGACATTTCTGTTTCGGTATTCCGGCCGACTTTTTCCGTACCAGACGGGTTTTTCTTTCAAGATTGTGTTCTTTGCCGATTCTGACAGGCATTGTTAATTATTTCCCATCAGAGTGCAAATTGTTCGTCTGTTCTTGGTATTCAATCACTCTTCATCCTGATCATCTGAAAGCCGAGGCTATTCATATCGACAAGTTCACAGTGGATTGAATAGGGGCAGCTGTAACACCTCAAAATTTGCCCTCCTCTCTTGGGACTAGCTTGAGCATTGCATATCATTTTGTAGGTCATTAGGCATTGCATAATTGCATATCATGTGGCTACATTGAGCAAGTCATCCTCCTAAGTCTTGATCAGAAGATAAAAGAGGTTGAGATGTAAGCTGAGGGTTTCATTGACTGAATTGATCATTAATCATCTGAGGGTGTGTGATTCAAATTAGGGTTTCTTGATTCTCAAGGGGGTTGAGCTTCATCTTGGTTGCAATGATACATCATCATCATCATGGTCTTGATATCATCCAAGAGATTGATCAGATACCTTGGGATTAGGGTTTTGACCACTGGTCAACCCTAATCAGTTGAATCATCTGCATTGGGCCAGTCAGGGCTTGGCAAGGAGATGAGGGTTTTAATGGATATGGGGATCATTTCATGATTATACGGAGCTTATGGAAGCTAGGGTTACATCATTGAGCCATGTCATCAGGAGTTTGAGGCTCAACTTGATCAGTCCATAGCCAAATTCATCTATCAGTCAAAAAAGTCAATTGTGGTCAACTGTGCCTGAAATGATGGATTTGGAGGTAGGAGAGGGTTAGATACTTCATTCATGTCTAAACAAGTTTCATTTGACATTTCAAACATCAAGAATGAAGAAAATAAAGTCAGATGAAAACTTTCCAAAAATAGAAAGTGACTTGTAATTGAAAATTGCCAAAAATGGAAAGTTTTTCTCCTCAAAATTACGTGTCCAAAAATGTTTCAAATGAAATTTTGTTCAACATGAAAGTTGTAGATCTTGCTCTCACCTTTCCAAAAAGTCCAAGAACATGAATTTCTCATGTGTGGTTGGCAAGATATGGATTGATCATTGTCCAAAAATGTTGATTTTCAAAGTAGCATAACTTTTGATTCACAAGGCCAAATTGAGTGAGGTTTCTTTGAGAAAACTCCATTTGACATGTACTATCATGATCCATCATCACATTTCATCAAAACTCATCACATAAAAAGTCCATTTTTCAAGTGGACTTAATTTGAAAAAGTGGAGGGAAAAAGTGATTTTGAGAAATAAACGTGGTTTTCACATAATTCCAATTGCAATAGCTCACAAATACCATTTGTAACTTGCTGCAACAAAGAATTTTCACTGTTACATTGGTTTGGCATAAGTGAGGTGAAATTACCAATTGTCCATTTAGCATAAAAGTGCATTTTCACTAATCCATTTCATTAGCACTAATTAGGATTAGAATCATCATTAACATAACATATAAAAGCCTAATCATAACTGTTTTCATGATAATCATAACAGAATTTCATTCTAGATCTGAAAATCTCAAAAACCTCTTCACTTTCTCTCTCACTTTTTTTCCAAAAATTTGCATAAACCTTGCATAGATCTTCATCCATTCATCATCTATATGCATTATTGAAGCTAATTGGAGCAAGGATTCATCATTTCCAAGCCAAATTTTGGACTGTTAAAGTGAGGTGCAACAATGGCAATTCAAGATTTGAGCAAGATCGTGCATAATTGAGCAACAAACTTTGTTTCATTCACCTTCCACGTCATCATAGAAGTTCTGTTTTCATGTTACAAGGCCTAAAACGCACGAATTCACAACTGCACATCATTGAAGGTGATTTTTCGACCTTAATAATTCTTGAATCTGTTTGATGCTTTAGATAGATCTTTGAATGTAGAGAATTCTGCAATTTGAACCACTAAATTTGGTTGAGAAACGAGGAAGTTATGATGATTTGAAGTTTTGTGCACAAACATGTTTTGCTTCGATTGTTTTTATTTAGGAGGAATTAGGCTAAAATAATTATAGATTCATGATGTACGTTGAAAGACCTTTCCGTTGATATAAAGTTTGTCCAATTTGGTGAACATTTGTTCTTGAGCCTATGAACACATGAAGAACATGAAGAACACTTGAAAAATTGCAAAAAACCATATGCTAGATCCAAATTAGCGTTATTGTTCATGTTGCCTTGTGTTTGAGCGCGCCAGGCTGTCAAATAACGGACACGCTTCGATTCCCCGCGCCAACACTTTCATTTTGGCTTTTGCAATTTATTTCCTTGCCTTCACATGCCTTATTTCACATTTTTTTATTTTTTCATGACATTCAAAAATTCATATCTCCATAACCATAAATCCAATTGATGTGAAATTTTTGCACCATGATCCTTGCCCTGTCTAGTATGTTTTGGTGATTTTTGTGGAAATTTTGCACGTGTAAATTTTGGCATGGCCTAGGGTTTGTATGAACATATGTTTGCTTGCACCTTGCTCACTCTTTTGCTCATAAAATGATTATGCTTCATTAGAAATTCATCAAATTTTTTGTGCTTAAACTAGACTCATTCCTGGTCATTTTGGTATGTGGTTTGTAATTTTTGAGTTCCCGGATTGAGAGTTATGACATGATCTTTGGAGGTGTGACATTTTTTGTATCACACCATGTCTTGTGCATCTTCTTGATTTTATTTTCTATGCTTATTGAACTTGAATTGAGCTGGATTTTTGTATGAGGATACTTGTGAATGTTGAGAATGCATGTGAATTTTTCTGGAATTTTTGAATCCATTTCCTATTTGATTGGGATTTTATTTGCTGTTTAGCCATTTGTGAACTTTTTGTGAGACATGTTTTTAATTGATTTATGAAATTCTGGATATGTATTGGATGGACTTGAAATTTGTGGAGTGATTTTAGACACATTGAAGCGTATCATGGTTTTGGTTTGGTGCATTTATCATGTTCCTACACTGTTTTATGCTTGCTTGAAGTTGATACATGAAATTGTGCCTTGTTTGGACTTGTATAAGCATGACTTGACTTAGTGAATTTAATTTCCATACTTCCTCTTGTCCAAATAGCCTGAAATTTGATATGTTGCTCATTAAATGTGTTCTGTTTAAGCTTGAAATTTCTTGGAATTTATTGAGCTATTTTGGTATTGGTTTGATTGTGATCATTCTGTTTGCTCCAATGTGATTCCAAAGTGCATAGTTTGACATGTTTTGTGTATGAAATGGATTTGGTGCATAGTTTTGATGTGAGACCAATTGGACCTTATTCTTGATTGATTAATCTTGGTTTTGGTTAATTTTCACTTACTGTTTTGAATTTTTCACCTCCTTTGACCCTAGGCTTGTCCTAGTGGTCTTGCTTCTCATGTTTGAGTTTGCTTTTCAGGTTAGGAAGCAAATGCTTTAAGGAGATTAATGCAAGTTGATTGAGTTTGGTTGATTGTTATGAACTAACTTGTTCTACTTTGTAGGATGCTTAGCTCACTTGCTTTGGACTTGTGCTTTGCACATGTGATTGATTGTGTTGACTGTTGGCTCTTATCTTGTCTGTTTTGACTTTGTGATTGGTATACTGACTGTATTTGATTGATTTCAGGTACATTAGTTGCTAATAGTTCTTTGAGAACTTGTTGTGGTGCTGCTTGGTTGTATAAACCAATTGAGGTAGAATTTCTTTTCTCCATGTAGTCTGGAAGACCTGGCCTGTTACTTGGCCAGGCACCTGTCTGAAGTCCTCCTTAAGAGGCAATGATTATGCTTGTTTATATTTGTCCCCAAGCAGGAAAAGACCTTTGTTAAGGCAATTGGCAGACACAGGAGGTGTGTAGTCCACCTCCTGCTATTCTTGTTAAGTCGTCCCTTGGCTCACATCACATGTTGATGCCTTGTGGACATTAACCCAAGATCAGTTGAGTCAGTGTCGTAAGTGTAGAAGGGTTCCCACTTTCTGGACCCACACTTCTTTGTCTGAAGCTCTCCCTGGCCAGGGATAAGAGCTGTGAGGCACACCCCTCACTCCCATTTCATCTGGCTTCACCCTGACTCTCAATGTCAGGGTTAAGAGCTAACATCACCTGACACAGTTGTGTTGCTTTTGCAACTTAACCCTTGATTAAGCCCACCTTGTCTGGATATAGTGTGTGCTAATTGCGAATGTTTGCTTTTTTTTTATTATGCTTGCATGCTTTGCTTTGCCTGTTTAGGATTAGCTTGCTGCCTGTGCAAGTTAGGATAGAAACCATAACATAGGGCAATGATGCATGATAACATCTAGGCTCGAGTCCAGCTCCCTAGTAGTGTGTCTCCCTTTGTATCTGGTTAGAATTTCTTTCCCGTTCAGGGGAACTACGTCGCCCTGATCCTCATACCAGATGAGGTACGTCGGCAGGAGACCGTGCGAGGCCTCTCCGGGCACTTTTTTTTCTTTTTGTGTGTGTTGCTTGACAGTTGCTAGGCTCGAGTGCCTGACTCCTTAGTAACTTGTTGCTTGTTTGTTCTTGTGTGTCAGGATATGGATGTAAGACCAGCGATTGGCTGTCCGTATCCTGATTGTGTTTGTTTGGTTCGGAAGCCGATGTAAGTCCAGCGATTGGCGTTCGGGTCCCATGTTTGCCCGTGTTTTGTGTGTCTTGTTTGGCGTGCGTGAGCCGAACTACGGCAGCTCTGATTCTCGTTCCAGAAGAGATACGTAGGCATAGGATGCGATATCCTAGCGAGCCCTCTCCTCTCTTTCCCACCTGTATTGTCTTCAGTTGTGTGTGTGTGTGGTGTTTGTTTTAGCAACCTTAACCTATCTTTTAGAGCGTGGATCCCGTCGAGTACGACGGATGCGTAGGGTGCTAATACCTTCCCTACGCATACCGACTCCCGATCCCATTCTCTTTGGTCGCGAGACCATGCTTTTCCAGGTTTACTTCGAGCGTTTCCTTTCCCTCTTTTGGGATAAATAACGCACGGTGGCGGCTCTGTGTTTTTTTGTTTCAGCCCGCCGGTTGTTTTTCGCGGATGCGCCAGCTGGCGACTCTACTGGGGACTACAGAAGTTGACCTATTGCTGGTCCATCTTCCCTAAGCGAGTCTCTCCTAGCGTTCTAGGATAGTTTAGGTTGCTTGTGCTGCTTTATTTATTGCATTTATTATTCTGTTGTGTATATATTTGCATAAATGTTTGCATGCATCATACTATCATGTTGTCGTCCTCTGTGCAGGTGGTTCCTTGTTTGGGGTGGGTGTTCTGAGTGGGGCTAAAACCCAGGCCCGAGTATACACCTAGGATTAGTGTGGTCTCACTTCCTCATTTGCTTTATCAGCATATTGTTGCAACGTGACATACCACAAGCCGGACGAGGTTCATTTGATAGTGCCCTTCCTTTGTGGAGTATCCACTTTGGTTGTGTCACTTCATCTGAACTATTGACTTCGGTGATCGTTCTTTCCCGGATCTTTGGTTTAGACGATCTCGGAGAGCTACAATGGCACACCCGAAAGGGCAAACCCGTTGAGTATCTTTGCCCGATTGTCGAAACTATTATCCGCCTTAGGATGACCTGATTAGAATTTACCTGTGAGGGAGGGTGATTCTTTCAGATGCATGTTCTGTTGGTGACTTTGATGGTGACTATTGGTTCCGTTGATCAGAGTCATATTTATAAGTCGGATTTATGGGCCTTTGTTTCAGACACGCCGGAGTGATGTCCGTGTTATTTATCAGTGGGTCCGTTTTATTTCAGGATCCCCGGGCCGATTCAGATTTGTTGTGGTTATCTGCTCAGATTTTGTCTGGTGATGAGGTGATGTATCTTTCATTCCGTTTATTTCGTAACCCTGAGTTGGATTTGTGATGGCTCAGTACCTCAGATGGTTGTGATCAGTTCATGGGCCGTAACTCAGTGCAACAGATGATTAGCTTACTTGGAGGATGGCACAGTGCATTGCATTCACGCATCAGCATCTCCCACACATTTTGCATTTATCGGCATCTAACTCACGTCTATCCATACTCAGGTTACATTCTCGATTGAGATTCTGGTTGAGAGGACATCCGGATGTCAGAATGTTATTGATGAAATATTGTCCGTCTCGATGAAACCAGAATCAAAGGACGGAATCTTCCTCGCATGGATAGATGTTGCATTCATGCATATTAACCTGTTTGTGTTTGTAGGTGTCAGTATCTAACCGGTGCGCACAACTTTTCCGCCCAGATACCCTCCCAGACTCAGCAAATCCGAACTGATGGATCCACCCAACACCGGCATTCTCGAACTAAAAGAGATGATGAGGAGTTGTTCAGTGTTGTGCAAGGGCTTGCCTTGGGACAGAAAGCCATGGTTGGGAGAGATTGGAAAGGATTGAAGGCTGGATGATCAAGGAGAAAGTTCATGGAAAGGTTCCGTCATCCGAAGTAAACAACCCCTCTGGCGCCGTGGTAAGAAAGCCCCCTGACAATGTCAGCGCAAGAAGGAGATTGAACCAGGTGGTTGCAAGCAAAAGAGAACGCGGTAAGGATCGTTACCACCCATATGCTGATACGACAACGATCCCTACTAGTAATCAATCTGCACAACAGCAGCAACCACCACCTCAATTGAGAGCACAAAGAGCTGGGGGCCAAGTGAGAAGAAGGACGACAGGACCGTCATTTCAATAGGCCGCCTGTGACTTACGCCTCGCTGTTTAAAAGGTTGAAGGATATTGGGTTGGTGCAGCCGAGGATATGTATTGGTCCAGGGAAACCGGATCAGAGGGTTTGCCAGTTACGATGAGAATGTCAAGTGTGAGTTCCATGCTGGGGCACCCGGACATCACATTGAGGATTGCAAAGCTTTTAAGCATGTGGTCCAAGACTTGGTGGATTCTAAGGCAATCAACTTTGCACCGACGACAGACGATAGTGCTAACCCCCGCGACAAGGCATGGTCCTGTAAAAGTGAAACTGATGTCGACGGACAGGAAGGGATAGAGGTGACTGAGAAGGATCAGTTAAAAATGCTGATGTCCATGGTCCCAAAACCCCTGAGGAAGGGTGGAGCTTGCCCTTGTGTTGTTGATGATTGTTGTGCGGCTGTCGCCACAAAGGGGTGTGTAGTGATGGGGAAAAACAATCCAGAGAATGATGAAAGTAGAAATGGGCGATGTGAGATGTAAAGCACCCAGTCTGGCAGTTGAAACCGCGTCAAGGTGGAAAATGCCATTGGTGTTAAGAAAGAGAAAAAGCGTCCATTTCTTCTTACAAGCAGGCAGTGGAAGTGGTGAGAAATGGAGGGATCCTAGGCTGGGAAAGATCATAGGCATTATGGTGAAGGCGGATATGTTCGGGGTGGCTATCAACCAGATCGAGAATCGTCTAGACAAAACAGAGGACGCCGTCCACCGTTCACATTTGTCAGTGCTGGTGGAATGCTAGATCTAGGTCACGCCTATACAGTGGGTGAGAGATTGACAGTGACCGCGAGCTGGAGTCGTGGATAAAATCGTGCGTACCAGGAAGCTGGAAGGCCTACAGATCAGCACCGTCACTCATTCGGAAGAGTAATATTTCTTGTTTCAGTTTTATTTGCATGAAAGCCATACGTGTTGCCCGACACGTAATGGTTCATTGTAAGGGCCATCTCATATGTTAAATTTTGCAACATTTGCATCATTAATAAATGGATGTGTTTTTCACATTAAAAGCGGTGTTCCCTGTTTTTCATTTATTTTTACAGTTTAAAAACAAATAAAAATGGCAATGTTTTTTTCATTTTTCCCTTTTTGATTTGTCTCGTTCCGACTTCGAAAATAATTCTCCGGATCTCATTGATAACAAATCGGTTACACCTCTGTATGACTTCGACAATCCGATCTATCATGCCGAAGAAGAAGGCGAAGAAGATTGTGATCTGCTGGAAGATTAACCAGGTTGTTGAAACAAGAGGAGAAGGTGATTCAGTCGCACGAGGAGCGATGCGAGATTGTTATTCCAGGCACCGCCGAGGTCAGAAAGGAAATGAAAATTGGGGCCGCTTCAGAGGCAAGTCGAAAGTAGAGTGGTAGCCTTGTTGAAAGAGCATGTGGATACCTTCGCCTGGGTGTGTCAGGATATGCCAGGGTCGGATATCGGTGTCGTTGTGCACAAGCTACCATGGAGAGAAGACTGTCCTCTAGAGAAGCAGAATGCCGGTGCTACTTATCAGAGAGCCATGGTGACTTTGTTTCATGATATGATTCATCATGAAATTGAATGCTATGTTGATGACATGTTAGCAAAGTCCCAAACAGAGAGGGCATCTGGCAGATCTGGCCAAGCTGAGTAGACCAGTTGAGACAATTCGAACTGAGGTTGAATTCATATAAGTGCACTTTCAGGGTGCGGTCCGGTAGGTCATGGTAAGATGTTGGGTTCATTGTAAAAAGAGGAATCGAGGTTGGTCCTGCTAAAAAAAAATAAAAAAAAAATAAAAAAAACAAGAAACGCCTGAACCGAGAACAGGAAAGAGGTTCGGCTATTAGGTAAATTGAACTACATGTCATGGTTCACATCTCCTCTAACAGCCACGTGTGAACCCATATTCAAGCTGAGAAAGAAAGATCAAACGGTCAGGTGGAATAGTGATTGCCAAGGGGCATTGGAAAATAAAAGAATAAGTTGCAGGAACCTCCGATTCTGTTGCCTCCCTATGGAGGGAGACTGTTAATCTGGTACTTGACAGCCCTCGAGGGGTCTATGAGGTGCATATTGTGTCAGCATGACGAGTCTTGTCGAAAAGAGCATGCAATTTACCTTAGCAAAAAGTTTACCGATTGTGAAACAATACATTCACTGCTCGAGAAAACTTGATGTACTTTGGCATAGGCTGCTCGCCGACTGAGACAGTATATGCTAGTTCATACCGCTTTGTGGATTTCAAGATGGATCTGATCAGGTACATTTCTGAGAAGCCAGCAGTGACCGGACGGGTTGCAAGAGGGCAAATGATTTTGATTGAATGCGATATTCAGTACACCGCTCAGAAAGCAATCAAGGGGAGTGTATTGTCTGATTACCTCGCCCAACAACCCGTAGAGGATTATCAACCGATGAGGTTTGAGTTCCCTGATGAGGACATCTCGAGGTGCTCCAATCGAAAGATTGAGAGTAACCGATCCCGGAGGAGGGGCCTGACCCTGAATCCGAACGGATTCTAATGTCTGATGGGGTTAATGTGGACGAGTTAATGCTTTGGTTACGCCGAAGGGATCCCATGTTCCCTTCGTTTCCAGGTTAGCATTCGAATGCACCGACAGTATGGGCAAGTGTGAAGCTTGTATCCTGGGTATTGTACCTCGGTGCGCCTGCTGGGGCAACGCCTTTCTCACTCGTATAAGAAGGAATCGATGCTGCCACCGGTGAGGTCCAGATTCCCTCTTTGAGAGTCCTGATGGACGTGAAGTTGCAAGAGGCTGAATGGGTAAGGACCCGGTATGAAGAGTTGAGCCTGATTGAGGAAAAGAGGCTGGCAGCCATCTGTCATGGGCAGTTGTATCAGCAGCGGATGAAACGTGCTTTTGACAGAAAGGTACGACCTCGGGTATATCACGTAGGTGGTATGGTGCTGAAAAGGATCCTTCCTCCTCAAAACGATCGTAGGGGCAAATGGACACCCAATCATGAATCCCCAGCATGGTCAAGAAGGTTTTCTCCGACAGAGCCTTGTTGCTGATGACCATGAGTGGCGAGGATTTTCCATCCCCTGCAAATGCGGACGCAGTTAAAAAATACTTCGTATAAAAGACCCGCTGGACGAAAAGAACAAAATAGTCCAGGCAAAAAGGGGCATCCCGGCGAACCAAAAAACAGAAAGAAAAGGTTCGGGCAAAAATTAGGGATAAAATGAAAACTGTACACCCGGCAAGTCGAAAACCTGAAAAGGCGACTTGGGCAAAAAAGGGTATCCCGGTGGACTGAAAACCCGAAAGGGCGGTCCAGGCAAAAGAGGGATTGAAACGAACAACTGCGTCTGGCATGATCGTTTGCTTTGGTTAAGGCACATGGATAATACCCGGTAGGGATCAATCAGAATCGTCTTATTCAGAAGGCAGAAAGCACGGAGAGTCTGAGGACATATGGGGTGTAACTGAGTTGGGACTCGATGAGATTACGGGTTTCACATTGCCATTAGGATAGATTTTTCCTTTTGTGCGTAATTACCTCTTTTCAGGAATTTCTTCCTTTGTATTGCTCAATTTGAGCCACACACTTTTCAATTAATAAAATGCAGATTCAGTCAAATAATTTTTGTTTTTGTTTTTCATTACCGCTTTGATTGCAAAAACATCAGATTATTTTGATAAAGAATCTTGCATTGTAAGACATACAGGTCCCTTCCAATGCATGCTTATAAGATTGAAAAACTTGAAATCTATTCGGAAGGTTGAGTGACCCAAGTGTTGAAATCTTGACACGCCTGGGCACGGTTTATCTACGATCATCTTTTGCAGGAACTGTTAGATATTTTCACTCACTTGCAGGTTGTGATGTGGAAGCTTTTGACAAAATAAATCCCACGGAGTCCAATCAGGGACGAAGGAACAGAGGGATGGTGAAAAAGACGACGAGACGTACGACGATCCTTGAGATTAATCAAGAAGACTCTTCAAAGTCTGAAGATTGAAAAGTATGTGTAAATCCCAGGAGTTCGCTCTCGTCGAGTGCGGGTAGGAGCGGTTTGGAATACAAGATGATGGAGCAGAAAGAAAAGTTCCAGACGAGTCTGGAGTTCTCAAAATTGGAAAGCTGACAATGGATTTGGATGGTGAATGCCAGGGTTCGACGAGTCGACGGGTGTTCAGTGTAACACCCCGATAAAATAGATAATTATTTAAATTGAGTTAATAACATATTTATTAATTTAATTAAATAATTGGAATTATTATTATTATTGGAATTACTATTATTGGGTTATTATTTTATTGGAATAAAAGTTGGAATTTAAAAAGGTCCCATTTAGTAAAAAGGTTCATTTTCACGTGAAAAGGGAAAAGAGACAGAAAAGTGGAAAAGGGCAAAGAAAGCAGAGAACAAGGGTCGAAGGAAAAGCTTGAAGCTTAAAGATTCGCCGGATTAACTCAGGTTAAGGGGGTTTATCATCGTTTAATGGGTATATATGGATAATATGTACTGGGTAGTGATAAACATTGATTTACTTCTGAATTGGATGATTATGATGAAATTGTGAACTCTTTGGATGAACGAAATTGGGTTACAATTGAGAGGAAATTCGTAGGAATTAGATGCAATAGTGTAGGAGTTGTGAGATCGAATAGGTTATAATTCGTGTTAGATGATATGAACGATTATTGTGTAAAATTGGACTGTAGAAGGTTGAATTGGATAGATCTCGTAGTAGAGAAAGCCATAGCAGATCTGGAAATCTGGTTTCTGGTCATACGCGTATGGCACTAGGCAATACGCGTATGAGATGGTCCGGTACGCGTATGGCACTAGGCAATACGCGTATGGATGAGGAAGATGATGTTTTGAACGTAGATTGGTCTCTGTTGGTACGCGTATGGGGAAGTGGTACGCGTAGCATACGCGTATGAGATGGTGTTACGCGTATGGGATTTTGTCAGGAGATGGGCCATACGCGTATGGGGTTAGGCAATACGCGTATGGGCAGGATTGTGATTTTCCTGAGCTGTTGTTGTGCAGTTTTTAACTGTTCAGCTGAGTAACGTAATGCAGATGATGTATGATATATTAGGGATCATTTCCCGTTGTTTTGAGTAGTATAGGTATTAGTAGAGTGTGCTAATACTGGGTTGTTATTTGGCATGATATGATATGCTTATGTGATAAAATACTGCTGATGTGTGATAGTATGCGTGATGCTGTGAATGTATCAGTTATGTGTGCATTGGTGAATAGACTGTTTTATGGCTTAGAGTGTGAGCATATATCTATTCTTGAATTGTTGTTGATGATGTAGCATTGCTAGGTGATTAGCATGCATGTTGTGGCCTTTATGGTGGTAGCTAATTCCCTGGTGAGGAATTAGTGATGAGTTATTGTGGATTGTTGTTGATGTTTGCATGCTAGGTGATTTAGCGTGCATCATACATAACCCTTGGGTGGTAGCTAATTCCCATGGTGAGGAATTAGTGATGTGAGTCACTAGGTCTCAATGGGTGGGGACTAGTGAGCTTGGTAGCCGTACCTGGATTTGGTCGGTGAGGTTGAACTATATGTTCACGAATAGTCGGTACCGCATGCATGGAGTCTCATTGCATAACGTATGTATATATGGCGTATAATATGAATGGATGTATTCCAATATTATACGTGTGTTTTATGGTTGTTTTGAGTTTGAGTATGATGATGGTGATGATTATGAGTTGATATTGCTGTTGCTGAATATGTGTAATCTGATTAGGGTAATGATATGTGTTATATTACTTAGCATTACATGATATTTTTATAATGCTTATTATATCGATTGAAGGACTCACCCTTACAACTATGTTTTCAGGTAACGAGCAGTGATTGAATAGAAGCTAGTCCTGGGAGTCTAGTGTAGTCCTTAGTGGGTCATGCTCTGGTAGATGTAACATCGGGATGGGATGTTTTACTATGTTTTCTTTTAGGTGTTGAACAACTTTACATGTAATGTAGTACATATTGAATGTTGTTATTTCGTATCCGCTGTGAATTATGCAAAACTGTCTTATTTTAATTAAATTAAATAAATGAGCATGACAGGATATTTTGATGATTGGTGTGAATGAAATGATTGTGTACACCCTCAGGCATAATTACTCTGATTGATATTTTATTATTTAATTAAATATTTGGGGTATTTTAGAAGGGTGTTACATAGTGGTATCAGAGCAAGTCGGTCGAGTCGAGTCGTAATTATTCTGTTTCCCTGTACGGGATAGGTGTTGTGTAACCCTATCAGTACTTATTGTTTTAGCTTGTTGGGTTTCAGAATAGAGATGGCTGGAAGAGGTAGAGAGATGCTGCCTGCAATTGCTGAGGCTCTGGGTATGCTAGCTGGAGTACTTGGAGGAAATCCGAATGTTGTGGGAATGGGAGCTGCTCGTCAAATGAGTGAGTTCCAGAAGAACAATCCTCCAATGTTCAAGGGAGCATACGATCCAGATGGTGCTCAGAAGTGGTTGAAGGAGATCGAAGATCTTCCGAGTGACTGAGTGTGCCGATAACCAGAAGGTCAGGTTCGGTACGCATATGCTGTCAGAAGAAGCAGATGACTGGTGGGTTGCTACCCGTACTGAGTTGGAATCTGCTGGGAATGCTGAGATCACTTGGGCTGTATTCAGAGAGAGTTTCTGAGGAAGTACTTTCCAGAGGATGTCAGAGGAAGAAAGAGATAGAATTCTTGGAATTGAACAGGGTAACAGGTCTGTTACTGAGTATGCTGCTAAGTTCACAGAGCTGTCAAGTATATACTCCCTATAACGAGGCTACTGGGGAATTTTTCAAATGTGTGAAGTTTGAGAACGGGTTGCGTCCCGAGATAAGCAGGCTATTGGGTATCAGCGGATTAGAGTGTTTTCTGATTTGGTTGACTGTTGTAGGATTTTTGAACAGGATTCCAAGGCTAGAGCAGATAGCTATCAGCAAAGGGTTGATAGGAAAGGCAAGAATCAGAATGATCGTGGGAAACCGTATGCAGCTGGCAAAGGTTTCCAGAGACAGAGTGGGATGAAGAGGCCCTAGTGGGGGAGACTCCAGTGCCCCTGCTAAGTGTTACAGATGTGGTCAGGCTGGACATCATTTCCATGAGTGTACCAGTGCTGAGAAGAAGTGTTTCAAGTGTGGCAAAGGTGGTCACTTGGCTGCAGAGTGCCGGTTGAAGACTATGACTTGTTTCAACTATGGAGGGGAGTGGTCATATTAGCCCCAGTGTCCTAAGCCGAAGAAAGAGAACCAGTCGGGAGGCAAGGTCTTTGCTTTATCGGGTTCGAGACTTTTGCAGACGATCGTTGATCCGAGGTACGTGTTATATTAATGGCTTTCCTTGTAGCTATTATTGACACAGGTGCGACTCATGCTTTATATCTTTGGATTGTGCTGTGAAACTTAAGTTTAGAAATATCTGAGATGCTTGGAAGTATGGTGATTGATACTCCTGCGAAGGGTTCAGTGACTACTACTTCAGTTTGTTTAAATTGTCCTTTGAGTATTTTTGGTAGAGACTTTGGATGGACCTAGTGTGTCTTCCACTAGTGCAGATCGATGTTATCTTGGGTATGAACTGGTGGTGTTTAACCGAGTTTCTATCAACTGTTTTGATAAGACTGTGATCTTTTCTGAGAGTGAGGAAGGAAAGAGTTTGTTTCTATCAGCGAGGCAGGTGAATGAGGCAGAGTAGCAGATGGGCAGAGTTGTTTATTGCTGTTAGCGACTTTGGAGGCTAAAGATAAACTGGTGATTTGCGATCTAGCTGTGGTGTGTGATTTTCCTGATGGTTTCCTGAAGAAGTGAATGAATTACCGCCAGAGCGTGAGGTTGAGTTCTCGATTGATTTGGTACTGGTACTAGGCCGATATCGATGGCTCCGTACCGTATGTTGCTGTGGTTAACTGAATTGAGAGTCAGTTAGAAGTTAGAAGATCTGTTGGATAAGAAATTTATTCGTCCGAGTGTGTCACCGTGGGGTGCACCAGTGTTATTGGTTAAGAAGAAAGAAGGTACTATGAGGTTGTGTGTGGACTACAGACAACTGAATAAAGTAACGATCAAGAATCGGATCCTTTGCCGAGGATTGATGATTAATGGATCATTTAATGGATCAGTGGGTTGGGCGAGTGTGTCAGAAAAATAGATTTGAGATCGGGTATCATCAGATACGTGTGAAAATGAGGATATTCAGAAGACTGCCTTCAGAAACAAGGTATGGACATTATGAGTATTCTGTAATGCCTTTTGGTGGGACTAATGCGCCTGGAGTAT